>NC_143587.1:101730980-102030980 GCF_048544385.1 Mastigoproctus giganteus | reverse complement strand
TCAGGGTAATGTGGGAATTTTTTTTTTTTTGTCCCAGCATAAGCCTCAGGCTTCCTTGCTCTAATATATGGGCAATAATAATAATAACAGATAAACATGAATTTACAACAGACTTTTTAGTTAACAACAAACTATTAGAAAATATTTTAAAGGTGAAATTCATCTCTGACAGATATCTGTATAAAAATTAAAGGAAACTGGTTCAATTTTTTTTTTTTGTAATCAACGTTCACGCCCAAATGGAAGACAAATGGGAAAACGAAAGATAAATTCTACCAAAATCTTGATGAACTATATGATAAATTTCCAAAATATGATTGCAAAATCATCCTGGGTGACCGCAACACAAATTGGAAGAAAAGACATGGAAGCCAGCCATCGGGAAAGAAAGCCTTCATGAAATGTCTAATGACAATGGCACAAGACTTGCATCATTTTATAATTAAAAACATGATAATTAAAAGCAGTGTCCCCACATAAACAAATACCTAATCAAACATGGATGTCACCAGATGGTAAAAACATTTAACCAAATTGAATTGTTTAGTTGACAAAAGAAAACATTCAACAATCACAGATATTAGGTCATACAGAGGTGCTGATATTGATTCAGACCACTTTTCAGTCATTGGAAAGCTAAAAAAAAAAAAAAAACTGCCAACAACAGACCACACAAAAAGAACTGCTCCTCTAAAAATCAATGACATAGGACAATGAAAGTAAGCTTAACTTTCAAGGAAATCTAGAAAATAAAAGTTACTTGTCAAACAGAGAAACATGATTTTAACAATGTTAATAGCACTTGGAAATACATAAAAGATGCTATCCTGGAATCGGCAAAAGACACTCAGGATTAGAACCTAAGGCAAAGGGTAAGGAATGGTATGATGGTGAATATGCACAAAAGGTGGAGGAAACAAGATCCAAATGATTAGAATGGCAAAGGAATCCCAACCACAAGAATTATGAACAGTACAAACAGTGTTGCAAATAAACTAAACCTTAGAAAGAAGAAAAGACAATTCCAGAAAAACCAAATAGTAAACACAGAAAACAACCACAAAGACAAAAATATAAGGCAGTTTTATAAGGGAATAAACCAGTGGAAGAGTAGTTACCAACCAACATACATCCCTGTCTAAGACAAGAACCAAAACCTCCTAACATCCAAAGATGAGGTCCTTAAAAGATGCAAGGAAGATTTCATTGAACTATTGAATGTAAAAATGGAAGAAGAGGATAAGATCGGAAACCCACACTAAAAGAAGTAAAATTCAGCATCCTCAAACTGAAAAACAAAGCACCCAGAAGCAATAATATCTACTGAACTTAAGGTAAGAGGTCAAAACTTGCATAAAACCCATTCACAACCTAATAACACAAATCTGGAGAAAAGAACAATTATCTGAAAGAAAGCATATGTCTCATTCACAAGAAAGGATCTAGAGCAGACTGTAATAACTCTAGAGGGATTTCTCTTTTAAACACTTCATACAAAATTCTGTCAAATATTACACTATGGAAGCTAACTTCCTGCACAAAAAAAACATTAGGGAATTATCAATGTTGTTTTAAGGAAAACCGCTGTACAACTGATCAGGTCTTTACAGTCGGACAACTCGTGGAGAAAAAATATGAATATGACCATGACATGCGCATGCTCTTTATCGACTTCAGTAAAGCATATGATAATATTAGAAGTGATGTACTCTGGAATACAGTGTTAATATTTGTAATCCCCAAGAAACTAGTCACCATAACAAAAATATGCATGTCAGAATCAATAAACAAAGTTAAAATACAAAATGAAATATCAGACTCCTTTGAAATCATGACAGGATTAAAACAGTGTGATGCACTTTGACCTCTGCTCTTTATTTGACTTTGGAAAAAGTGATAAGAAAGGTGTAAGAGACAGCTTAAGGAGTACGCATGAATGAACTACACCAGGCCTTCGCATATGTAAATAATATATGCCTGGTCAGTGATGATATACAGAGCCTCATCGCTGATTTAATAGTATTGGAAAAAGAAACTAATCTCATTGGCCTAAAAATAAACAACAAAATAAAATACCGTAAACTTAGTAGAAATAAGAATAATGACCAACATCAACAGTTGAGAAAGCGTCAAACAGTTGAAAAAGTGTCAAGCTTTAAGTGCTTGGGAAGCATTCTGAGTAATTACAGTAATATTGCAGAAGAAATTAATTTTAGGATTCAGAGTGAAAATATATGCTTTTATGTGGTTCAGAAAAATCCTAACTTCAAAACAAGTAGTTCTGGAATTTAGCTGTCAAGAATCATAATACTACCTACTGTAATCTATGGATGTAAAACTGGCCCAAAACAATCAGAGAACAGATTACAATTATTCAAAAATATAATTCTAAGAACAATCTTTGGACCAAAACAAGGTGGAATCACTGAAGAATGGAGAAGGCTACATAACAATGAACTAAAGGAGAACTACAGTAGGGAAAGTATAATTCAAATCATAAAGATTACAAAATTGAGATGGGCTGGACATAGTATCTGTACTGATGACAGGAATCCCAACTGGGAAAAGGAAAGCTGGTCAACCAGACCTGTTATGAGAGGATGGTATAAAAAAAGATAGTGTAGTTTTCAGAGAACAGGTGAACTGGCGAGAGCTTGCACGTAATAGAGTTCTGGAATTTAGCTGTCAAGGATGTTGAGGACCCTCATGGCCTGAGCACCATGGAGTAAGTAAGAAAGTATTATACCGTTAAAAATTAAATTCTACTCTGAAGCCAAGCAAAATTACCAAGCTGATTTTGCTTGGCTTCAGAGTAGAATTTATTATTATTATTATTATTTGTATAATAGATATTGTAAGTTTTCTGAAACATAGGAAAGTTGTAATTATATCTATTGATAAGTATTGAATTCATGTGTCTGAAACTAATAATAAATATTAGTCATGAAATAATGAATAATGACTCAACACTTAATATTTTTAATGATATATTGTATAAAATGAATACCAATGTTTAATTTTCAGAATGAGGTACCGTTATATAGACAACCAGTAATGGTTTTACCTTCTTCTGCCTATTATGGTGTTATTCCCACAGGACTACCACAATATGCTCCAGGTTTGTATGTCTTTGTTATATCTGACTCTGAATTGTATCATTTAATTTTGAAACATTGATTTCATAATGTGACTGTCACATTCAGAAAAGAAATGCATTAATACACGTGACTGCATTAATAAATGCAGTCACAAGTATTTTGCATCTCCATTCACACATGAGGAGTTATTCAGGAAGGGGAATGCCAGAGGTGAAGTAAACTCTGGCAGTGAGCTAGATGATTTTGTAATAACTGAGAGGAAAGTGGAGGAGAAATTGTTGAGGATAAACATAAAAAAGGCACCCAGGGTGGATGGGATCTATCCAGTTATATTAAAGGTGGCAGCAAAGGAAGTAAGCAAACACTTAGCCACAATTATGAGAGCTTCTTTGGACTCAGGGGAGGTACCCATAGACTGGAGATGTGCAAATGTGACCCTAATTCACAAAGGAGGATCAAAGGCTGACACAAGTAATTATAGACCTGTGAGTTTAACTTCTGTTCCAGAAAAATTAATGGAGGCACTGATTAAAGAAGCACTGCAGGATCATCTAGACAAGACTTCAGTTATAGCTTAGACACAGCATGGTTTTGTTAAGGGAAAGTCTTGCCTGATCAATTTCATTGGATACTATGATGCAGTCACAAAAGAACTGGATGCAGGGAATAACTTTGAAATTATATATTTGGATCTTAGAAAGGCTTTAGATTCTGTTGCACAAATTGGAGCAGTGTGGCATTGGAGGCAAATTGCTGCTATGGATAAAGGGATGGTTGAGGGGTAGAAGACAGAGTGGTAATCAATGGTCACTGCTCATTGTGGACTAATGTTATTAGTGGAGTCCCTCAGGGTTCAGTGTTGGGTTCATTATTGTTTTCTGTATTTATAAATGATATTGATGATGGTATATCAAGCTTAATGTCTAAGTTTGCAGACGATACAAAGGTTGGCAGTGTTGTTAAGGACCACTACTGATGCTATGCTGCTGCTGCTGCAACAGGATCTGAAAAGGTTGAGCAGATGGGCTGAGAGGTGGCAAAATAAATTTAACATTGACAAATGTAAAGTACTATGTATGGGGAAACAGTAACCCCAGAGCAACGTATCAACTCTGTGGTGCTACACTGACAGTGGTAGAGAATGAAAAGGACCTGGGGGTAATTGTGTAGGCAGATATGAAGTTCTCTGAGCAGTGCAGACGGACTGCAAGAGTAGCTCATGGTGTCTTGTCAATGATATACAAGAAATTTTCTAGCAGGGATAAGGAGGTGATTATTCCCTTGTATAAGGCGATGGTCAGGCCACACCTTGAGTATACTGTACAGGTCTGGAGGCCTCATTTCAAGAAGGATGTAGAGCTGCTGGAATGAGTACAGAGAAGGGCAACTAGTGAATGGAACAAAGGGTTGCTCTTATGAAGAAAGGCTTAAGTTTTGCAAATTACAGTGTCTGGAGACTAGGCACCGGTGAGGTGATCTGATAGAAGTGTATAAAGCCTTGAATGGTTTGAGCATGCTCAATGCTGATGGGATTCTTGCTCAGAATAATCACCTGAGAGGGCGGAAATTTGCCTTTAGCCAGCGGGTAGTTGGTTGGTGGAACAGACTTCCATCCCTTGTTGTGGAAGTTGATAGCCTAAATAAATTTAAGGCTCAGCTGGACAGGTATTTCGAACGAACGGAGGGGTGAAATGGGAGTGGGGTGTTTTTTTTTTTTTTTTTTGCTGATGCTGCATAAGCTTGCTTTCTTGCATCATATGCCTCTACTATTGCTAATGCTAATACGTTTCAAATCATTTTACTCTTTATTATGGTGCATTGATTCTTATCCATGTCATTTCTTCCCATAAATTACTCAATAGCAATGGATGACTTTTTTTTTTTTTAAGTTAACCTTTGGCCTTTACAGTGTCTTTTTTTTTTTTTTTCTCTCTCTCTGTCTTAGAGGCTGACTGATGACAATGTCAGCATGCTGTAAAGAGCAAAACAATAGACTACAGTATTTATTTTTATTTATAATACAAATATACCATGGGACTACGGCATGAACTATTCCAAGCAATTTGCCTCCAACGCTGCATTTGAGTATTATTGTTGAAACTGCAGGAAACTGACAACTTTCTTCTCTCTTTGGATCTTGTTTGTTATGAAATACCATTTAAATGAATGTCATTTTGTGTTTACAGAAACTGAGAACCAGTGTATGTTAAAAGTTTCAACAAAATAAAACAAAAACTAATATTAGATTATCTCCCATAAGTTAATTTTGCATTTTTTAAAACAAAGTAAAATTAATTTGTATACAAGGTGATTCACTACCAGTGCGACAAACTTGCAGGAAGTGTAGGGGGCACAAAGATGAATCGGAATCACATAGCATTGCAGGGTCTGAAATGCCTTTGTCATGCGGGAGGTCGCGTGAACAAAGAAGCAAAGAAAAAGAACAGAAACAGCAACTCGTTAGTGTAACAGAAATCATTTTAATGACAAATTTTACATTGGCAAAAAGCCATGCTACAAAAGGTGTTCGAAAGTTCGACCAGAAGCAGTCACACAGGCTTCACAGCACCGCCGCATGGAATCCCTAACGTTCTGGAAGATTCCTGGCATGTCTCGAATCTCCCCGGCAGCTACAGAGATGCGAGCAACGAGGTCTTCAACTGAATCAACAGGGGTCTCGTACACCAATGTCTTCATTTGACTCCAGCAGAAGTCCAGGCATGATAAAGTCCGGCGATCTAGCAGGCCAATGAACCGGACAACCACGACCTATCCAATGCTGTCCAAATGTAACGTTCAGGTGTTGGCGGATGTCATTGGTGTAATGTGAGGGAGCCCCATCATGCTGGAACCACATTGAGTGGTGCAACGACTGAGGAACATGTGCTTCTTCAATAAGTTCGGGCAAGACTTGCTGTAGAAAGATCAGGTATGCCCTACTGTCCAGACGAGGGGGCAGAAGGCACGGTCCAATGAGGTGGTCTCCAACAATGCCGGCCCAAACATTGACAGAGAAACGGCGTTGAGTTGCACATGTTCACGTACCATGGGGGGTTCTCCAAAGCCCACAAATGGGCGTTATGTTGATTGAAGGTTCCCTCTCTTGTGAAACTTGCCTCATCCGTGAACAATACGGATGCAACAAATGCGCTGTCTGCCGCACTCTGTTGAAGAAACCAAGTAGCAAAATTCCTCCAGAGTGGATAATCTGCAGGCTCCAATGATTGGACGTGTTGCAGATGGTATGAACTCATTTGGTTTGTTGACAGTATCCTCCATACAGTGGATTGGGAAATACCCAATCATTGGCCTGTCGCTTGAGTACTCGTACTCGTACTCAGATTGCCTTCTGCAAGACGTAGGACATTCTCCTCATTGTCTGGCGTCCTCGTCGTTCGCTCTCGATTCATGGTACCTCTCGTGAAACAACCAGTCTCACGTAACCTTCTGTGCACACTTGCGAAAATCGTGTGATGAAGAGCACACCTGTGCGGGAAACGTTCCTGGTACAAGTGCAGAGCGGCGCGCCCATTACAGTCCGCAGCTCCATACGCCAGGTGCATGTCGGCCAGTTCAACGTTTGAATACTCGTCCATCCTACTGCCTCGGGAACCGGTTCACAAATGCCGACTTCCAGCGGGATTGTTGTTCACGTGACCTCCCGTTCAACGTCCTCTACCGCATGACGAAGGCATTTCAGACCCTGCAATGCTATGTGATTCCGATTCGTCTTTGTGCCCCCTACACCTCCTGGAAGTTTGTTGCATTGTTAGTGAATCACCCTGTATATGCTATATATATTCTGGCATATAAGTTGACTTTTAAAGCACTAAAAATAATCTGAAATTTTAAGGTTGATTTTGATTTATACTCATGTTTAGTCACCAGAGCAAAGTTTCTGACATCCTCTCCCTCCCCATCTCCTTCCACCCACCCATGCACAGTACTAAGTACTACAGGTTTTGATACCTTTTTGTGTTTGGGGTTTTCAGAAAATTATATATAAATTAAATACTGAGTATGAAATCCTAAAGTTGAATTACAGGCACTTGTTAAGAGTTATGAAGACAAGAATTAATACCAATATATTTACATTTTATTATGTATATATTTTTGCATAAATATACAGTAGAACTCGTAATAAGAAGTTTTCCCTTGTACTAGGTTTAGTTACTTAATTCCCAATTTCAACTCTTTATATTGTGTAATGTATTTTCCCACTTAAGATGTTTCCTAAAAAGCTTTCCCGTATAAGAAGTAAGTGATAAAGAATACACAGTGTATTATTATAATGACGTTTTACCAATTAATGTTTTTTAAATATAGAAATTATTTTTATATTAAAAAAATATAAAACAATATAAACATTTTGGTAATTGAACTAGCTAGTGCATAGCATCATTTTAGTTCGTAGTAAACCACCAAAGTAGGTGAAATGGCATTGTTTTATACATCTCGTATTGTGAATGCCTTCATGAGTTGCCCTGATATTGCACCTTCCAATAAGCAACACTTCGCCACTGGAGAAGACTAATGTTATTTATTCTCGTCTGATACCACACTGACCAGAGGTCAATGTGGATAGAAGGGGGCTTGTTTTGGAATTTGGATGTAGTTGAGGGTTGGGGGGGTTTTCTTGTATGTTTGGGAAGTTCATCGGGGCAGCCATCCAATATAACCATATATTAATATGGGAACAGAGGCACTTCCTGGAGAGAGTGGAAGATGATATGGAGTCTAAATAGATGACCAAAAAGCTCCTCTTCTGAGTTTTACATGGATTTTGGGGCTCCTCTCAGACAAACTTAACTAGCCCCCTTCTCCAGTAAAGACAATAGATGGAACTAGAGATTTTTGATGAATGTAAGCTTTCAAGTTGGCTGGCAAATGAGGACACCAAGCAGCTTCCTCATGACAGTCATCCAAACATGAAAAGAATATTGACTGGTTTTAGGTGAAATACACCTAAAATGCTTGTCTTTGGACCCATTTCAAGAAGCTTGCTGCCTGCTTGCACTGCTCAAAAAACTTCATATCTGTTTTTAATTCAACCCCACCAAGTGTATAATTTAATTGTGAGTTCAGTAAGTTAAAATGAGCAACTACCCATTTCCTCTTTCCATATTCTATTTCTGTAGTTGTGATGGATTTTTGTTGTCAAATATATTAAAGAAACTTACAAAAAATGTAAAAATAAAATAGTTGCTTAATGTACAAATTATTGACTTAGATGATTTGCATTCTGTGAAAAATTATTGGTGGTCTGGATGCAGACCTCTGTCTCCCAGTTGGTGATAGTTGTGCTATAAGCTTCTAATAATAGAATGTTAAGAGTACTTGACCATAAAACTTCACAAATGTGGTGAAAATTTTTGTAATGATGTGTGTGTATGTGCACAATCATGGATACTATCACAGTAGATGAATAGCACACATCTTTAGAGTGCTTAAAGTGGTACTACTGACTACAAGAGAAGAAGAAAAACAAGCAAGTGAGAAATATTTGTAAACAGCTGTGCTATACACTTTAAAGAATGGAATCATGTTTAAGGGAAGAGAAAACTAGTGTATTTCAATAATTCAATAGCAAAAAAATGTGAATTACAGTTAGATAAACATAGGAATGTCTATGGAACTATTATATGAAGAGAAACAGTATTTACCATGAAACAAGTAAATTCTACAATTAGGCTAAAATCTTATATATGTATGTATGTCTCGTATATGAGGTATGTTTCATTTGTGTGTGTGTGTGTGTGTGTGTGTGTGTGTGTGTGTGTGTGTGTGTGTGTACGTGTACGCTCATGCATGCAAGCAAGCTCGAGCCCGTGACCAAATACGGAGAATGCAGAAAGATCAGGGAATGACCACCGCATATCCCCGGAGCAATATGGCTTTAGTTGCTAATGCTCCTAAAAACCAAACAGCATGCAAGCTCGTGCGCACGCACGCGCACACACACACACACACACACACATGACAAAACCATGGCTTTTCAACACTTGAACTGCAGCTCTCAGAGAAATATGGACTGGAAAAAAATTCATGTTTCAAAATAATACTTATATTAGCATGAAATACAATAAAATAAAATAAAAAATAAAAACTTGTGAATTGTAATTAGTAACCAAATGTCTAATAATTTTAATACCATGTTCGTTTTCCAAGAAATTCATACACCTTTTTAACTTTTATGCCTGCAGAAACATATAGATAGTTCTGGCTTGTCTTAGGAAAATACTAAAAATTCACCTAAATAATCGTGTCTTTATTCTCAGTTTCACTATTTAGAAAGGCACACACAATTTCACTTCCAAAACATCTTAACTTACCATACTTTTTTAAACATTGTTTAATCAACCCTAAATGAGAATAGTGTGTTCAATTGTGAAAGTGCTTGCCTTTCTTGCAGATGCAATTTTCATTAAGAGTATTTTTATAATATGACACTTTATTTATTAATGAGCATTTTAAATGTAATTAAAATGAGGCTGTGTTAATCATGATTTTTAAATGATTATCTGAGAAGTAAATTTTTGTGCTTGAATTTTATTTAATAAAATTTATTAAATTAAAATTAGATGTTGTTTTTAAAGAAATTCAGCTCTCAAGCCTTCAAAGATTATCTTGTGCTGCCCTCAGAGTTACTATGCTTGGTCATCCGTGATATATATCTTTAACACTATCACAAATATTTCTGTTGTGTTAAATCTGTGGTATATATATATTTTTTTCAGTTATTGGAATGCAGCCGAATGTTATGCCAGCACAGCCCGTTTATCAGGGACAACCTGTTTATCATTCACAAGCTCTACCACCACAGCCTTCTGTTCAGATCTCAGAGAACGATATTAAACAAGTAAGAAGAAAATGAATTGTTAAACAAAATTAAATGAACAAAATTTTGCTTTTTTTTCCCTCCTAATTGTCATGCATATAAACCCTATATATATATATATATATATATATTTTTTTTTTTTTTTTACTTTATTTTTTATCCTGCATTCATTTAAAACAAAAATATTTCACTTTTTATGTATTATTTTTATATAGCATTAGTGTTGTATTCACACCACCCAATTCTTTAACACTAGATGGAAGTTTGTTCCAACAATCAATTATCTGCTGGCTGAAGGCAAATTTCTGCACAACTATCTTGCAGCCATCTGTCCTCAGTTTGAATTTATACCCCCTTGTGTGTAGTCTGAGCAAGAGGAAAGATAGCATCAGCAGTGAGCTTTCTTAATCAGATATCCTTGCACTTGCCTAGTCTCCAGATTCTGCATTTTTCAGAATTGAAGCCTTTCTTGATATGAGCACCCTTTTGTTCCCATCACTAATCTCATTGCTCTTCTCTGCATGTGTTCCAAAAGATCCACATCCCCTAAAATGAGGGTTTAAAACCTGTATGCAGTATTCAAGATGTGGCCTAACTATTGCTTTATACAAGGATAATTGTCTCCAGATCACTTCTGGCAAAGTTTCTGTATATTATGTATACAGTATTCTGTATACAGTGCTCGGAGAACTTCATATCTGACTGCACAATTACCCCAAGGTCTTTTTCATTCTTCACTACCCTCAGTGGTAGTGGTATATATGTGTAAAATGATCTAAAGGATTTTGTAGTAAATGAAATGTTTTATATTGTTGATTTTTGGAAAATTTTATCACAGAAAAAAATTTTCATAATGAAAAAAAAAAAAAAAAAAATTGAATTCATCCAAAAATAATGAGCAATGATTTTAAAGAATGTCTTGAATTTCAGTTTTAAAAGATCACAAGAAAAATTTAATTTATGAAACCAAGAAAATTCCTTTTAGCTAATCTCTTAGCATATCCATTTTAAGGATATGTCAAGAGATGAACACTAATTTCTTCTTAAACTAGGTGGTTGTATTAATCACTTCCAGAAGTGAGTTACTTAAGTGTATATGAGCTTCCTGTAATCAGTTTTAAGTGTTATAAACATAAACTTTGTACATAAACACTTTTAAATATAGTCTTGTTTGATTACCCAGCATTAGAGTGAAATTATTTTATCAAAAATCAAACCATAATTTTTAAAAAAAATAATTTTTTTAAAATTATGATTAAAGACCGACTTTTCATTATTTTATTTTATTTTATTTATTTTTTTTTTGAATCAGTAATATCCTCTCCGTCTATGTATCATTTATTTTATTCAGCCTCTGGATGTAAATTCCAAAAGATTTCTTCAATTTTGGCTTTTGTATTTTTGTCTGATATTTGTAAGCCAAAATCAGACCACCCACTTCCACAACACCAGATGGTAGTTTACTCTAACAGTTGGCGCCTCCGTAGCCAGGTGGGAAGGAGCAGCAGTGCGTAGCACATGCTTCTTGATTAGACCGGGGTTCGAGCCCATCATCACCAAATACGGAGGATGCGGAAAGGTTAAGGAATGACCACCGCATATCCTGGAGCAATATGGCCTTAGTTGCTAATGCTCCTAAAAACCAAAAAACAACAACAACAACTCTAACAATTAATTACTTTCTGGCTGAAA
The DNA here is from genome assembly GCF_048544385.1 of Mastigoproctus giganteus. Lineage (NCBI taxonomy): Eukaryota > Metazoa > Arthropoda > Arachnida > Uropygi > Thelyphonidae > Mastigoproctus > Mastigoproctus giganteus. The sequence continues at coordinate 102,019,352 of NC_143587.1, read as the reverse complement.
GCAAATTTGCACACATCTGTCTTGCAGTTAATTTTTCAAATTTAAGTTTGTTCATGTAGGTTGGCTGAGAAAGAGCAATAATACTGTCATCAGTTTTACTCAATCCTTAAATGCTTCAGTCAGCTCATGAGTGCTTACTTTCTAGCACTGCAGTTTACAGAACCGAAGTATTTTGTGTTGAGTACCTCTTTGTTTTTGACTAATTTTGTTACCCTTCTCTATACCCATTCCAAGAGATCTACATCTTTCTTAAAATGAGGCTTTGAGCCTGTATGGTGGGGGCAACATTCAAAAAGTTCATATTCTAACCTTCTTTAATTAATGATTATGCAGTATTTTTTTAGCATTTAATACATCCTCTTGTACATCTGTACCAAATCTAAGTTTAATAGACCCAACTTTTTTTTTTTTTTTTTTTTTTTGCAGGTAATTTTTGAAATGGGAGAAAAACCTACGGGTGGTGGTGAAAAAATGCATGTCTTTGAAAGGAATGTCCTCACAGGAGGTGTTATAAATTTTAATTGACGGTGTCAATTCAGTCATGACAATCGTTGATGATGAGAAAGGTCAGTGCTTTATAGGTCCCATGAATGTTGACAGATGATTAAAAAGCATGCTGCGAATGAATGTGCATCACCAACTTGAACATGCTTTGTGAGAAATCCACAATTCTGGTCATGGATGGGTTCATCACTTTAAACCAGAGACTAAAAAACAGTGTAATGTGGAAGCATCTATGTTCTCCACCTCCCAGGAAGTTCTGTGTTGCTCCATCAGCTGGCAAGGTGATGACATCAGTTTTTTTTTGGATGCAGAAGGCATCTTAATTGACTTCCTAGAAAAAGGGTACCACTTTCACTGGTACCTACTACAGCAACATCATAGGGCAACTTTGTGAAGCCATCAAGGAAAAAGGGGCATGGAAATCTATGAAAAGGTGCTTGCTTCTTCACGACAGTACGCCCAATTACATCCACATATTGCGATGACTGCCATACAGACTGCAGAATTTCAGTTGCTTCAGCACAAGATGCAGCTGTGGGTGTATGGTTGGAGGACCAAGATAAAGGTTTTTTTTTCCCAGTGGGATCAAGGCACTAGAGCATCAGTTGGAGAAGTGTATTGCAGTGGCTAGGAACTATGTTGAAAAATAAGGGAATCATAATGGTATGGCTTTTCTGTATGTGTTAGAATATGAACTTTTTGAACCATCCTCTTAATGCAGTACTCAAGGTGTGTCCTACCCCCTGTCTTATATGATGTGATAAAAAAAAGTAAATTGCAGCCATTATCAACCCACTGCAGGATGGAAGCCTCCTCAACAATTCATGATGAGGGAAATGGACCATAATCTGCCACGCTGATCCAGTGCGGGTTGGCAGATCGACCGTATTTAGCAGTCAGGGGCTTGAACCCCGGTCTACTCAAAGAGCGTGTGCCACTGCACTCCCGCTCCTGACCACTCGGCTACGGAGGCCTTATATGATGTGATAATCATCTCATTTTCCTTTCTGGAAAAACAGCTGTATGTCATTGAGAGAGATCCATATGAGCTATTCTAGCTGTTCTATAATTACTCTCTCTCTTTTGTTCTCCACCACCTTAAGTGTGGTATACTACCTAATTGGAATGCTATGGTATTACTGCTGCCCTTATGTGCAGTATCTCGCATTTAATCTAGGTTTTTGCAGCAGTATGCCTTTTCTTTTATTAACCACTGAGCCAACCTTTATATCATCGGCAAACTTAGACAATAAGCTCAGTGTGCCTTCATCATTAAAATATTGTAACCAGTAATCTTTGAAATACGAGGGACTTCACTAATAACATTGGTCCAAGAAGAGTAGTGGCCATTTATACCCACCATCTGTCTTCTGTTACTCAACTGTTCCTTTATTCAGTGCAGTAACTCTCCCCTAATGCTACATTGCTTCACTTTGTACAGCAGTCTTTCACATAGAACAGTGTCAGAATCTTTGCTGAAATCTGTCAGAATTATTGTTTGCATCCAGTTCCTTTGTAACTGTATCTTAGTTGCTAACCAGATTGGTCAGACAAGATGCCCCCAAAATCTATACCCCAAAAAAAAGATGCCCCCCCCCCCAAAATCTATACTGTTGATTTCTATATAATTCCACTCCTGTTAAGATGACCCTGTAATACTTCAATCATGGATTCCATTATTTTTTTTTCTGGAACAAAGTCAAGCTACAGGTCTATAATTGTTCACATCAGAAGGTTTGTGCGTAGGAGAGAAATTTGCACACCTCCGATCTATAGGAAACTCCCCTGAATCCAGAATCCTTGTATAATTATGGCCACAGGATTTCTTATATCTTTTGCTGTTTCTTTTAATATAACGGGATAGACCCAACGGCCTCAGGTGCCTTACTTTTAGCTTCAGCAATTTCTCTTCCGGTTATAACTTGTACTTCTGATGTTCCCATCTCTAAAAACTTTTGTGCATGAATGTAGATGTGAAATATTTATACATTGTTTCTCAGCAATCTGAATAGGATCATCAGTAGTTATACATTCACATGTAGTGGGCCAATGTTGTTCATCCTTTTCTTTCTAGTGTTAATATCAGCTAACAGTTCTTTGTTACTTTTCTTTGCATTCTTAGCCAAGAACTTGTAATGTGCCTTGACTTTCTTAGCCACCTTATGACCTGAGTGCAGTCTACTTTGTACTTGCAGCCATTGTTTTTGTATAGAGAGTGGTAGGGAATTCAAATTTTTAATTGTGGTAAATAGGTAGCTCTAATGTAAAATTATATAGGGTAATAGGTAGCTCTAATACACATCACTGCATTTAGAATTCTATTAGATAGTGTAGTATTGATAATTAATTAAATTTATTGATCTTATTAATTTTAAATATCATGCCCCAGACTAGAGCAGCAAAGCAACAGGCACAAAGTGGCAGGAGTGCTGTGACTCAGGGGAGAACTGATGGGGGTGATTCTCCAACACATCACAGCCTAAAAAAATGTGCAACTTGTGAAATGTTTGCTGAACTCTCTGGAACAGAACATGAACAAGGAGGATGTCTTTGTGTGTGTGTGCACGCTAGGTGCAGAAAGTGTCTAGAAATTAGCATTCAACTCAGCATTCTGATGGGAGTCTATGAGAGCTTGAGGTGTAGGGTAGATGCCCTTGAAGAAATTAATGAGGGGCCTGTCAAGCTCTCAGCTGCCCAACTCAATGCCATAGTTCAGCCTTGTGCATCAGGCAACACAGCAGCAGCAATCTCCAAGGCAGAATGGGCTAGTCTCACAGGAGTTATTGTTGGTGACTCTATTGTGAAGGAGATGGGTAATATACTGTGAAAAGGATAGATGGAATAGGACCAGGGTATGTCTGCCAGGGGAAAAAGTTTATATGTAGTCATTAAACACCTGCTGTCAATTAACATCAGGAGCCTGGGTACATTTAGCTGCTCAGCCATGTAAGTTGTTCTCAATTGAGGGAGTTGCTAATGTTTATTTGTGGCCCATTTCAGGGTCCAGTATTCCCATGAGAACACCGGTTTTTGAAGTGAGGGCGACGTAGATGTCCAAATTTCAGCAGCGTATAAAATAACCAGATAAACAGTGGTTTGAAGATATCTGGTAGTGGTTGTGGCATCGTTGGAATGAAGTAGGTGTTGCTTCGCCCTCCAGCGTAGGGTGATAAATTGCTTCCGGAGGTATTCTGTGTGAACATTAAATTTCTGCTTCAGATCAAACTAGACACTGAGATCCCTATGGCAGGTAACCACTTGGTCGAGAGTACCCAAACTGATGGTTGAATTACTGTTGGTTGCTGTTTCAATGAATAAATCATTATTGCAGATTTTGAAGGGTTAAGGTTTAACTCAAACATCTTCAAGTAAGTTGAAAGAACGGTCAAGTTCTCTGTGATTTAAGACGTAATTGCCATTGGGTTTGCAGACGGTGGGGTTAAGGTAAGAAACTTTATCGTCGGCATATATTAGAGCATCATCACGGGGTCTCATGAAAGGAATTAGAATGGCTGAAAAGAGAAGGCCAGGCAGGATGCCACCTTGTGGGACTCCTGCATTGATTTTTCTCGTAAAGTGAGTCTTCTTCATTGTGAGTGGACACTTCTATTCCTCAATGACATTAAGAGTAGGAGATTTGCAGATTTACTTAACAAATACAGGTCAATATTGAAAAAAAGTTGAGTTAGGGTTAAATTTGAAAGTGTCTGCAATTCTGCCCAGACACGATAGAAGGGAGTATATGATGAAAGCCTTGTCAGTCAATTTGGCCCTGGAGTGATTGTGCAAGGCTCATGGTGTAGAATTTTTTTTCAGCATGGCCTGTGCTTGTTAACAGGAGAGACTGGTTCTACAGGGATGGGATACACTTAAATAGAAAGGGTGCAAGAGCGCTGATGCTATCGAGGCAGCTTTACTTGGGTCAGAAAACTGCTAGCTTGAGGGGAAGGGGATTCACAGACTAAAAGATTAAAAGTAGCCCCAGGCAGAGGTGAAGGTGACTCTTGCCTTCACCCCTCGCTGCTGCAATAGAATGAGCAGCAGCGAGGGGTGTTGGGGGGTTTCAGGGACTGATGGCAGTCATGAAACAAATAAATAAATGGGCTATGTTAGGGTAACTAAGAATAGGTGCATGTATACTTGCATGTATACCAATGCTAGAAGTATTGTAAATAAATTTAACAAATTTGAAGTGCTGATCAACACATCAAAGGCAGATATTGTCGGGATATCAGAGATGTGGTATCACACAGATATTAGGAATGCGGAATTGGAATTTGGGAGTACTGTGAGTACAGAAAGGATCGACAGGATAGGAAGGGAGGAGGGGTTATGCTGTTAATTAAGAAAAACAATCTAAGGAAGTGCATCCAGTTGACATAGATGGACAGTGCAATGTTGAGTCAGTTTGGTGTGAAATAAGCACTGGGAAAGCAAAAATAAAAGTAGGAGTGTGTTTATAGGCCTAATGAGTACAATGAGCAGTTGTACAGAGAAATTGAGTGGGCTAGTAAATCAGAATGTCTTGTAATGGGGGATTTTAGCTTCCCAGATAGTGACTGGAACTTGTGGGTTGGTCACTCGCACACTAGCAAGAATTTTGTCGATTTATTGGATGATTGTTTTCTGCAGCAGCATGTTCAAGAGGCAACCAGAGAGAGAGAATACTCTTGATCTGGTTATCAGCAGTGATTATTTGTGTATTAAGAATTTGCAGATAAAGGAACCGGAATGATGTTCCGGTACTCTTTTTAAAATGTTTGTTTTTTATTAAACTACATGGTCCATCATTAGAATTATGGAATACAAATTTTTATGTCCGAACTTGTTTGCGGTCTCATCGTTCTGCTGTTGACCAACAAACAAAAAGGGCAGTCACACAAGAATACGTAATTGATCCTGTATGGGAATTTCTATGATTCTTATGAACAGTATTTTTTATATTATTTTGGAGTTTTTTTTTTTTTTCTGATTTTTAAAATTTTTTTATTTTTGTTTTTTACTTTTGAAATTTTTATTTAATAGTTGTAAATAAATACTGAACAAATATTCTAATCTTTGGCTTATTTTTGCAAATGAAAAAAGTGTAGGTAACTATTTGTAGTTAATCGACGAACGTTCCGGTACTTTTTTTTTTTTTTTTCTTTTTTTTTTATTTAGCAATACACCTCTGGGCGGCAGTGATCAGTGTACTGACGTGGGATTTACTTAATGATATAATTGCCATCAGGGTAAAGGAAAGGGTTTTTGCTTCCGTAAAGGTGACTACGGTGGTCTCAGACAGTTCTTAAATTCTGTACAATGGAAGCAACTGATGATGTTACCAACAGCAAATTCTAAGTGGGAAGCATTCAAGGAATTAATCATGGAAGTTACTAGGCTTTTCATACCGATTAAGAAATATTAGTTCAAGGTTTAGGCCAAAATGGCTCTCAAACGAACTAATGAGACTCGTGGCAGAGAAGAAAAATGCATGGGATGCATATAAATTATCCGGTGACACAGAAGCCTATGGTAGATATAAGTTAGTCTGTAATCAAGTCACAAAGGAGATTAGGCAAGCGAAGGCAAGACTACGAGAAATATTTGGCAAAGGATGCTAAGAACAACAGCAAGGACTTTAATTATGTAAACTGGAGAAGGAAGGGGATGAATCAGATTGGTCCACTTGATATCGATGGTGCGACTGTTGTTGATCCTGCTCAGATAGCTAACAAACTGAATGAGTATTTTCCATCTACATTCACACACGAGGAGTTATTAAGGGAGGAAAATGACAATTTATCAAACTGTAACAGGGTGCTTAATGATTTTGTAATAACTGAGAACAAAGTGGAAGAGAAATTGTTGAAATTAAACATAAGAAAGGCACCTGGGGTGGATGGAATCTATCCAGTTATATTAAAGGAGGCAGCAAAGAAACTAAGCAAACCCTTAGCCATAATTATGAGAGCATCCTTGGACTCAGGGGAAGTCCCCACAGACGGGAGATGTGAAAATGCATCCCCAATTCACAAAGGGAGATTGAAGGGTGACATGAGTAATTATAGACCAGAAGTACACAGTACAGAAGTTAGTTTAACTTCTGTACTGTGTAAAATAATGGAGTCACTAGTTAAAGATGCATTGCAGGATTATCTAGACAAGACTGCAGCCATAATTCATACACAGCATGGGTTTGTTAAGAGAAAGTCTTGTCTGACAAATTGGATTGTATACTGTAATGTGGTTTCAAAGGAACAGGATGTAAAAAATAATTTTGATATCATATACTTGGATTTCAGTAAAGCTTTTGACACTTGCGCATGGAAGACTACTGTACAAATTGGAGCAGAATGTTATTAAGGGTAAGTTGCTACAATGGATAAAAGAGTGGTTGAGTGGGAGAAGACAGAGTGGTAATCAATGGATGCTGCTCTTCATGGACCAATGTTATTAGTGGCGTCGCACAGGGTTCGGTGTTGGACCCACTGTTGTTTTGTATATTTTGTGTGGTACTGCAACAGGATCTAGAAAATTTGGAGGGATGGGCTGAGAAGTGGTAACTGAAGTTTAATATTCACAAATGCAAAGTACTGCATATTGAAAGAAGTATCCCCAGAGGAACATACCAACTGTGTGGTATTACACCTAGGGTGGTAGAAAATGAAAAAGACCTGGGAGTAATTCTGCAGTCAGATATGTAGTTTACTGAGCAATGCAGACAGGCTCCCAGAGCAGGTCATAGGGTTTTGTCAATGATATACAGGAATTTTGCTAGCAGGGAAAAGGAGGTGATTATCCCTTTGTATAAGGCAATGGGCAGGCCACGCCTCGAGTACTGCATACTGGTTCGGAGGCCTCATTTTAGGAAGTATGTAGATTTGCTTGAGCATGTACAGAGAAGGACAACAAGATTGGCGAAGGGGGCGAAGTGGTCCTCATACCACAAGAGGCTTAAATTCTGCAAATTGCAGCATCTGGAGACTAGGCACATGCAAAGTGATCTGTTTGAGGTATATAAAGCCTTGAATGGGTTGAGCACACTGAATTCTGATGGGATTCTTCCGCTTGCTCAGATTATGAACCTAAGGGAGCATGAATTCAAATTGAGGGAAGACAGCTGTAGAATAGATGTGCGGAAATTTGCCTTTAGCTAGTGGGTGGTTAATTGCTGTAACAAACTTCCATCTGTCATTGTGGAAGTTGATAGTTTAAATAAATTCAAGGAGGAAGTGGACAAACGTTTAGAGGGAATTGGGGGTGTGACTTTTTTTTTTTTTGGCTGATGCTACATAAGCTCATACTCTTGCTTTCTTCCATCACATGCCTCTATTACTATTATTATCCCATGCATATTTTTTTCTCTTCCACTAGTATCATCAGTTCATCTGACATTCATTTAGACTTTAACTTTGGACGATATCTCTTTTTTCAATTCCTACTATTAGTTCACACTCTCCCTATATATATTTATATATCTTGTTCAAATTTTCAAACGTTAATAAAATACTTTTTATTCATCCACTCAAGTTCGAATACATTTTTTTAAACTTGTAGTGGACACTTGATGTTAATACAGTTTTTTCAAATATTAATTCATTAATTAAATTTAATTAATTAATTTTAGTTTTATATGGGAGAGAAAAATTTCTCTTATATAAGATATTTAGCAGGATATAAATTTAGGAATAAATACTGTCAGTGGCGAAGCATGTAGATCGCTGGAAAAAAATTTCTTTTTCAGATTCTTTTTTCATTCTGGGTTCTAGTCTGAGTCAAGGAGGGAACAAAATGGAAAATGAAACATGTGAATAAAAATAATAGTCCAACACCATATATAGAAAGGAAAATGGAAAATTGCAAGGAAATTTGCTTTCTATTTTGCCACTTAATATTGTGATTCTGTCATATGTATATATATATTTATATTAATTGTAATTATTTAATAAAAAGTAACTAAAATAAAATTTTTCTTTGTTGACCTAAGTAGGAATTGACTTTAAAATTTTTTTTTTTTTATATTACTTGTTTAATATAAATTATCAGGGAAGTAATCACAGAAGCTTAGTAGCAGCTTCAGTGATTACTTCCCTGAATTCCTCCCATTTAGAATTAGTTTTTGGTAACATCATCAGTTATTCCTACTGAAAATAATAAAAAAAAATGAGCACCACTGTAGTCCCCTCTACAAAATTAAAATCCATGCCCTTTACCATTGACAGTAGTTATATCTTTATGTAGATTTTACATCAATATATTATGATCACTGCCACCTAGTGGTTTCCTTTATCTGATATTTTTAATGTATAAAGAGTCACTGCTAACAATCAGATCAAGGGTTTTCCTTTCTCTTTTTGCTTCTCTAACATGTTGCTGTAGAAAACAGTCATCCAGAAAATTTCTACTACTTTGTGAGTGATCAACCCAGTCATTTGGAAAGTTAAAATCCCCTGTTATAAGACATTCTAATCTACTGGCTCACTCTACCTGTCTGTATGTTTCTTCATTATACTCATCAGTCATTTGGCCTATAGCAGACTGCTACTCTTATTTTAGTTTTCTTGGTGCTTATGTCACACCAACCAAACTCAACATTGCACTACCGAACCAAGTCATCTAGGTGCATTACCTTAGATTCTGTGTGCTTCTTATCCAAAAGCATTACACCCCCTCTTGTCCTTTGTATGTTATACTGACACTATTAAAATTTTTCAAATTCTATTCAAATTCAAATGTCTGAGTATCACTGTGTTTCCATTATTACTACTGTCTGCATTTTATGACTTAACCAGTCACTGAAATTCATCATATTTGTTTACCATGCTTGTACACTAGCATTATGTACAAGTAAGTATACATATGTTTGCTTTTAGTAATCCTAACACAACTCCTGTTCCATGCTTGTTTCATGAAGAACTCCCCTCCCCACCAAACAGTCCTTGTAATCTCTCACACCTTGCTTTTCAAGCTGCTGTATGTCCCAATAGAAGCAACACAAGAATCACTTTCTTCTGTTTGCAGCTGCCGTTAATCTGTTATGTCAAGGAGCTGGATATATTCTTGCCATGTGCATGCCATATCCAAAAACTTCATTACTTCATACAACATACCTCCCTACCTTTCTTACTACTGCATTCATCGTTAATAGTCAAATGAATAGAACAAACTTATTTTAAACTTATTTAAAAATTATTTAACTAATATAACAAACTTATTTAAATTTAGGTCTTTTCTGCGAAAAGATCTAAACCTTCCAAACACTTCCTCGTTCATTTCACAAATGAATGTGGTCTTAGTTCCAATCTAGATGATGTCCATTTCCACCTGCTGCCAAGGTTTGAAGCAGTCGAAGGGCATGGTTGGCCAGGGTCTCAAGCTGAGCTCTTGAGTTTGGTTCCACTGTAAGGATGAGGTCGTCCGCAAAAGCCTGGGATTTGACTTCCCCCAGGTCCATCCTCAAGAACTCATCGAAGACAATGTTCCAGAGCAATGGGGCCCAGCACAGACCCCTGCGGACAGCCTCTGTAGATTTGTTTTACTATCTTCTTGTACGGGGTATTGATCTCGACCTTGCTCTGTGATAGGTAATCTTTTATGGTGTTGAATAGATTTATTGGCACCCTGGCCTCTCTCAGCCTACCGAGGACACTTGGCCACCAGAATGAGTCAAATGCCCCGGCGAAGTTGATGGAGATCAGGAGGAAGTATTTCCTGCTGCAGTGAGCAGGTTTTTCAATGCATCTATTGTGGAGGAACCTGGTTTGAACGCATATTGGTTCACCACCGGTAGTCCTGCTGCTTTATAGTGCTAGGAAATTCTTTTATGCAGCAGTTTTTTATATAGTTTACTCACCGCTGATAGAAGTGCAATGGGTCTATACGAGTCTGGATTCTCTGGCTTTTGGTTGGGTTCTACAAAATTAACTTAATATTTGCTGTCCTTCCATTCAGTTGGATATTTTTCTGCTTCCATACAGCAGTTAAACAGATCCAGCAGAAGCTTCGGTGCATATTCAGCTACCTTTTTAACAATTTTCGGCTTGATCAGATCTAAGCATGGACATTTCTTGGGTTTGATCTCTGCGATGGCTACCAGGAGCTACTCCCGTGAGAAAGGGGACTCCTGTTGTGATGTGTCATAATTCTGGTTTTCTTGGCACAATTGGTGCTGTTCTTGTTGGATCGATATAGCTGGGTCCTTGAAAATAACGCCTAGAATATTTTCCATTGATTGCTCCCAAGTTGTGAACACACTCTGCGGTGTCAGAGTGGATGTTAAAACTTTGCCTCTGGGGAGTTTGTTGATGGTGACTTTGTAAACCCCCCCCCCCCCAGGGGTTAGCATTTGTTGTTGTGGAGACCAAGCCCTCCCATGATCTCTTTTTACTTTTCTTGATAGTTTCTGTATAACAATTCCTGACATCTCTGTAGTGCTGCCTAAGCACTTCAATTTCTGCAGCTGGCCAGGTCCTCCGTGCTCTTTGGAAGTCTTTCCTTCTTTTAATTACTTCTCTCCTTAGTTGCTGAATCTCAGGTGTCCACCAGGGAACTGCACCAGGCAGTGGTTTTTTTCTTTTTATAGCTGTTGCACTGGCACTTGTAATAATTTCTGTTACCTTGCATTGCCATGAGTCAGGATCACTCCATTGGTCCAGCATCTGTTGGTTATTTTCTACTGTTGCAGTCAAGGAGTTCCTGAAGAGCTCCCAGTCTGCTTTACTTATGGCAAATCTGTTATGGAGTTGCTTGATTGACTGTGTTCTTGTTAGAGTTCTGGTAATTTGAAAGGTTATTACATGGTGATCTGATGTTGTCCATGAGTCTTGCACCCTCCAGTTGGTTACGAACGGTGCAATACTTTTTGTAGCAAGAGAGACGTCAATCGTGGATTCCCAAAGGGTGTTGCAAAAGGTCGGGAGCTGGTGTGGCTGATTAAGGACTGAGATCTGGGTCCAGTGAGGAACTCCTCAAGAAGTTGGCCATTCCTTGTGCCCCGTCTGTCCAGTGTTGTGCTAAACCAGGCTGGCGAGCGGCAGTTTAAGTGTGCACCAATTATTATCTTTTGATTCAGTAGTACATCAGGGAGGTGTTGTAAGTAATTAATTGAAAAAGTGATTTCTTCTCCTGGCCTACAATATAGTGCAACAATGTAAAAGGTGCCCAAGGCTGTAATAATGTGGACACAGGCAGCCCAAGCCGTACAAAGTTGTGTAATTCTGGTAGCAGTAATATGTTGGTTCCTGATTAGGATAGCTGCCCAGGGGATGTCCACATCGGTCTGAATTATCTTGTAGTTCAGGGGATATTCCCTAACACTTTTTGCGATCACATATGGCTCCTGGAGTATGACAATATCAGCATTTTTTTCGTCCGCTTTGACACGGATTTCGTGCCACTGCTCTGGCCCTCTGCGCATTTACTTGAAAGAACTTAATCATAGTAGTGTTAAACTTTTTAATACGTGTCCCCATAACTGATTTGTCCTTGATATAAACTTCTGGCTTTTATGTAGGTTGGTCACTTGGGATCCCTGATTGAATGGTCGTAGCCTATTCTCAGTGACGCAGTTTATGCAAACTGGCTCCTTGGCTTTGTTGGGGCAAGCATTGTAATCATACCCTTTCTCAGAGCAGTGACCGCAGGTGGGGGTGGTTTGCATGCATGCATGTGTGGGAGGTGGGGCTGTATTTGCAACACCTAAAGCATTTTGGCACGGCTATATGCTCCCGGAAGCGGTGGCTTCCCCATTCTATGTAGATCCTGGCTTGATTCTTTATCACCTGCCATGCTGCCCGAGAGAGCTCTACGATCCAGTTTGTACTTGCGCCATCCCTGGATTTAGTAGAGTATCTTGGCATTACTAGATTGCGCGATTCTGCATCAGGAAGTGTTTCGCAAATTCCTCTGATATATTTCTTCTGCTAGGTGTTGTGGCAAGATTTCTTTACTGACGTCAAAAATAGCTATGGATGGTCTCTTTCTTTTGGGTGGCTCAGCTTTCAGTCCAAGGGTTGCAATCTTGGGATTCTTAATGATGCTTTGCACTTCTTTTTCACTGTTTCAATTACCACTCCCACATTTCTCATCTTTCTAATTCCCTTAATTCTTGTTTGCTTTAAGTCCTCTTTCATGCTTAAACGTACAGTAAACTGCCGCTATTCGCGGTCGCTGATTTAATATAAAATGAAACCTAAAAAAATGTGAATTTTAAATCACCATGAACATTTTCCGCCATAAAAAAACATGGGTGTGTCTAAAATCATCTTTCCCGGTCAAAACAGCGCTTAGTGGGTGGGGGGGAGAGGGGTGACAAAATCGCGAGCGTGGATGTTTCTCGCTAATCCTTGTTCAGTATGTGCTATGTGCTTGTCATGGAAGGTTTTGTCATTTGCTTTTAATTTATATGCTTATAAATTGAATAAATTTATCAATTTATATGCTTACAAAAGTGAAAAATCTACCGTTTTGCAGTGTGTTAGTGTAAACAGACTTTTCGAGTGTGTTAACGGAAGAAAGTGACTTTATTGTGGACAAATTCTTTTCTAACCCCTGCAAAAATATGGCTATGAATAACAAGGGAATTGTGAAAAGATCAAAGGTGATGACATTAGCGAGTAAAATTCAGTTAACTGAATTTTACTCGCTAATGTCAAAATTTCTAATAATGAAAGTGTCTCATCAGCGGCAAAACATTATAAAATCATTAAGTCAACGGTATAATCAATCAAGAAATCGGAAGAAAAAATCCGCCGTAGTGTCCGTGAAAACGCGCTAATTGTTTCAAAAATTTGCTCTGTAACTCGTGATGTTAAATTAGAAAAAAATGGAAAAGGCTTTAAATTAGCATTTAGCATTAGTAGAGGCATATGATGCAAGAAAGCAAGCTTATGCAGCATCAGCCAAAAAAAAAAAAAAAAAATCTTCCACTTCACCCCTCCGTTCGTTCGAAATACCTGTCCAGCTAAGCCTTAAATTTATTTAGGCTATCAACTTCCACGACAAGGGATGGAAGTCTGTTTAACCAACCAACTACCCGCTGGCTAAAGACACATTTCCGCACATCTATCCTATATCTGTCTTCCCTCAATTTGAATTTATGCCCTCTCAGGTGATTATTCTGAGCAAGAGGAAAAATCCCATCAGCATTGAGCATGCTCAAACCATTCAAGGCTTTATACACCTCTATCAGATCACCTCACCAGTGCCTAGTCTCCAGACTGTAATTTGCAAAACTTAAGCCTTTCTTCGTAAGAGCAACCCTTTGTTCTATTCACTAATCTTGTTGCCTTCTCTGTACTCGTTCCAGCAGCTCTACATCCTTCTTGAAATGAGGCCTCCGGACCTGTATACAGTACTCAACGTGTGGCCTGACCATTACCTTATACAAGGGAATAATCACCTCCTTATCCCTGCTAGAAAAATTCTTCTATATCATTGACAAGACACCATGTCAGCCTGTCTGCACTGCTCAGAGAGCTTCATATCTGCCTGCACAATTACCCCCAGGTCCTTTTCATTCTCTACCACTGTCAGTGTAGCACCACAGAGTTGATACGTTGCTCTGGGGTTACTGTTTCCCCATACATAGTACTTTACATTTGTCAATGTTAAATTTATTTTGCCACCTCTCAGCCCATCTGCTCAACCTTTCCAGATCCTGTTGCAGCAGCATAGTGTCAGTAGTGTCCATAACAACCTTGCCAACCTTTGTATCATCTGCAAACGTGGACATTAAGCTTGATATACCATCATTAATATCATTTATAAATACAGAAAACAATAATGGACCCAACATTGAACCCTGAGGGACTCCACTAATAACATTAGTCCATGATGAGCAGTGTCCATTGATTACCACTCTGTCTTCTCCCCCCTCAACCATCCCTTTATCCATAGCAGCAATTTGCCTCCAATGCCACACTGCTCCAATTTGTGCAGCAGTCTTCCATGTGCAACAGTATCAAAAGCCTTCCTAAGATCCAAGTATATAATATCAAAGTTACTCCTTGAATCCAGTTCTTTTGTGACTGCATCATAGTATCCAATCAAATTGGTCAGGCAAGACTTCCCCTAAACAAAAACCATGTTGTGTCCGAACAATAACTGAAGTCTTGTCTAGATGATCCTGCAGTGCTTCTTTAACCAGTGCCTCCATTAATTTTCCTGGAACAGAAGTTAAACTCACAGGTCTATAATTACTTGTGTCAGTAGGCGCCTCCGTAGCCAGGTGGAAAGGAGCAGCAGTGCATAGCACACGCTTCTTGATTAGACCGGGGTTCGAGCCCGTCACCACCAAATACGGAGGATGCGGAAAGGTGAGGAAATGACCACCGCATATCCCGGAGCAATATGGCCTTAGTTGCTAATGCTCGTAAAAACCAAATAACAAACTTGTGTCAGTCTTTGATCCTCCTTTGTGAATTGGGGTCGCATTTGCACATCTCCAGTCTATGGGTACCTCCCATGAGTCCAAGGAAGCTCTCATAATTATGGCTAAGGGTTTGCTTACTTCCTTTAATATAACTGGATAGATCCCATCCACCCCAGGTGCCTTTCTTGTGTTTATCTTCAACAATTTCTCCTCCACTTTACTCTCAGTTATTACAAAATTATCTAGCTTACTGCCAGAGTTGAATACACCTCTGGCATTCCTCTCCCTGAATAAACTCCTCATGTATGAATGTCAATGCAAAATATTCATTTAGTTTGTTAGCTACCTGAGCAGGATCATCAACAGTTGAACCATTGATATCAAGTGGACCAATCTGATTCACCCCCTTCCTTCTAGAGTTTACATAAGTAAAGAACTCTTTGCTGTTTTTCTTTGCATCCCTTGCCAAAAATTACTCGTAATCTGCCTTCGCCTGCCTAACCTCCTTTGTAACTTGGTTACAGATCAACTTGTATCTATCATAGGCTTCTGTGTCACGTGTTAATTTATATGTATCCCATGCATTTTTCTCCGCCATATGTCTCTTTAGTTCATCTGACATCCATTTAGCCCTAAACCTTGAACAGTATTTCTTAGTTGGTATGTAAAGCCTAGTAGCTTCCAAGATAAGTTCTTTGAATGCTTCCCATTTTGAATTTGCTGTTGGTAACATCATCAGTTAGTCCCACTGTATAGAATTTAAATGCTGTCTCAAACCATCATAGTCGCCTTTACGAAAGCAATAACCCTTCCCTTTACTCCTGATGGTAGTTACTTCTTTGAGTAAATCCCACTGCAACCTAGTGGTTCCTTTATCTGCAGATTCTTAATGCATGAAGAATCACTACTGATAATCAAATCAAGAGTATTACTCCCTCTAGTTGCCTCCCGAACATGCTGATGTAGAAAACAATCATCCAATAAATCCACAAAAGCCTTGCTAATGTGTGAGTGACCAACCCACAAATTCCAGTCAATATCTGGGAAATTAAAATCCCCCATTATAAGATTCTGATTTACTGGCCCACTCTGTTTCCCTGTACAGTTTCTTATTATGCTCATCAGAGTCATTAGGCCTATAGCACACTCCTACTCTCAATTTGGATCTCTCAATGTCACACCAAACTGACTCGACACTGCTCTGTCCAGCGATGTCAACTGGCTTCACTTCGTTGGATTTTATCTGTTTCTTAACTAATAGCGTAACCCCCTCCTCCATTCCTATTCTGTCTATCCTTTCTGTAGACATTGCGCTCCCCAAATTCCAGTTCTGTATTTTTTATATCTGTGTGACACCACGTTTCTGATATCCCAACAATATTTGCCTTTGATGCTTTGAGTAATACCTCGAATTCATCAAATTTATTTACCAAACTCCTAGCATTAGTTACCCTAACACAACCCATGTGTTTACTTGTACCGCAATGACTCCCAGCAGTCTCTGAAATATTCTGCATCTTGTTTTTCAGGCTTCTGCTCATTCCAATAGAAGCAGTGCAAGAATCAATTTCACCTCTGCCAGTGGCTACTGTTAATCTATTAGTCCTTGTATACCCCTGCCCAAGCTAGCAGTTTTCCAACCCACCTAACACTGCCTCAATAGCATCAGCAAATATTCTTGCAAATCTTTCCAAGGCTGAATTGATCAACAAGGCTCTCATTATATACTCCCTCCTGTCGTGTCTGGGCAGAATTGCAGACACTTTCAAATTCAACCCTAATTCACGGCTTTTTTTCTACAGTGACCTGTACTTGTTAAGTAATTCTGCCGGTCTCCTACTCTTAATATCATTAGTGCCAACGTGCACAACTGTATCACCTTTTGTGCCCTTAAAAGATGATATCCACTCTACAACATCATCAACCTTTGACCCTGGCAGACATACCCTGGTCCTGTTCCACCTATCCTTTTTACAAAGCATGTTCCCCGTTTCCCTGACAATAGTCACCAACAACTACTAGTTCCTGTGGGGCCAGTGCATTCTGCCTTCGGGGTTGCCGCTGTGTTGCATGATGACCGGGTGCAAGTTCTAGCGTTGATGTGGGCCGCTGAGAGCTTGATGGGCCCCCTCAGTTTAGATCCTTCGAGGGCATCCACCCTGTCCTTCAAGCTCTCATATAGGCCCATAACAATGCTGAATTGTCACCTGATATTTCCTTACACTCCTTGCATCGCGCGCACACACACAAAGATATCCCCCATGGCAATATTATGTCTCGTACCCAATTGCTCCACAAACATCATGCAAGCAGTGCATTTTAAAAGGCTGTGATTCAGAGGCAACTGACACCCTCAGTACTCCTCTGAGCCACAGCACTCCCATTAGCTTGAGCCTTTTGCTTTGCTGCTCTGGTCTGAGTAATGCTTTCGACTTAATTTCAATAAAATTTCAATTTCAGTACAAAATTATAACCCTAAACTTGTATCCCAACACAGTTATAACACTATATATATTTTTCAGTATCAGGTATTATCTAAGAGTTCCGTTTATATAACTTCCATATCAAGTTATGTATTAATTAATTAATTATGTTACGTTTTTATAAATGTTATATGTCTAAGTCGTCATATGTATTTAGTTAAAAGTACAATTTAATTGACAACGAAGTTTAACAAAATTAATAGATTTTACTGATTAATTGACAATATGATATTATATACTATACTATACTAACACTATCTAGTTCGGAATATAACGTATCGTATAACAATGGCAGCAGTTACGAACGGTAAATCTACGGACACTTAAGTATTAATTAACTTCCAAATCTCGCTGTCTCGATTCAGAATAAACTAACGATCCTGACTAGGTCTATAAGCTACTTATAGAAAATAATTTGATGTAACAATTGGTCAATAAAGCAGCTAAATATGGCTAAAAACTTCTCGTTCAGCGGAGCTGCAACTTGTAACACGTGGATTTGATACCCTTACCGATACTTTTATGCAATTACAAGGCCAAGTAAAGAATAAATACACCAGATTAATCAGAAAATCACAAAATAATGCTATACTGCTAAATTTAAATCAAAAGTTTTAGAAAAATAAGAAAATCCACTTAGCGGCTTTGAACACGTCTGGCTCCCACTAGCCTCATCAGCATCATCTGTGGATAGAAGACCAAACTCAAAATAAAATTCCCTTAAGTTCACTCATTATTCATGAAAAGGGAAAAGACCTTTATCAACACTTTAGTGTAACTGGTGGGATAAGTTTTTTAGCTATAGCAAAGGTGCTGGATTGAAAGATTTGTTTGAAATTTCTAATAAATATTAATTTAATATTAAATTGTTTCTTATTTTCATTTCAATGCCTTATGCTTGCATTTCACTATGTACTGTCTATGTACATAGTCATATTATGAAGGTACATATAATACATACATAGACAAAATTTTAGACTAGTTTTTCTTATATATTTCATACTTTGGAACGGAACCCCTTTATTACTATGGGAGCCATAACTCAGTATTCGTGGCATTTCTCAGGAACGTAACCCCCGCAAATAGCAGGGGTTTACTGTATTTTCTTTTAACAGATTTAACTAAAGTTACTAAACCCTTTCAAAATGAGTTTTTAAAAATAAACCAAAATGAACATGATGAGATAAAAAATGATCCATTAACACTACCTTTGCAGTCATCTGATTTAGACCTACACATTCCCAATGCAAAGAAACAAAAAAATTAAAAAGTATGCATTTCAGTCCTCTTGGGAATATGATTATTTGGTAATAGACAATTACCAAAATAATCTGGCTGGCTATTGGAAGTCAAATTTTGAAAGGCCAGACATGCCATAGGAATTTTCATGAAGCTTTTTCCCAAATTTAGTGATATTAGAAAAGCTAAACTTCAAGAGAAGAAGAAAAAAAAAGAAAACTTGAAAAGACAGAAAAAATATTTTAAATTTAGATCAAAACTAATAGTAATAAAGCGATAGTGAATGAAGTTTCATTTATTTTATCAAATATGATTGCAAAGAATTCATTGCCTTACACTCGTGGTGAAATAATAAAAAAAAAAAATTGTGTAGTATCATCGTTAGAAGTGCTTGCTAGCATTGTACCAGAAAAAACAGAAAGCGACCTTGATTAGCTCTGCCAAAAAATATTCCTTTGAGTAATCATGCAGTTTCAAATAGTTCATAAAATTGGCAGATGTAATTAGGTAGAATCGAAAGTTGTGTAATTTTTTCACTGCCACTTGATGAGTCGACTGATGTTTCGGGCATATCACAACTTGTGCTTTGTTTCATTTGATTCAACGCGATGGCAGCTGTGAAGAAGATTTTTTTTGGCTATTTTGCCACTTACTGGTCATACGACTGGAAAAGATATATATGATTGCATTTATGACATTCCTCACAGTGCACAAAATTGATCTGAGTAATCTTATATCAATTATTACAGATGGTGCACCTTCCATGATAGGTAAAAATCAGAGGCTGTATTGCTTATCTTGATAGAGATGAAACAATACCTAATTTTTGTGCATTATCACTGTTTGATGCATATTGCGGCCTTGTGTTCAGGAATGAAAAAATCAAAGAGAAATTATAGGATGTTTTGAAATCATTGTTAAAGTCATCAACAATTTTATTGCTAAACCCCTAAATAAGTGACTTCTAAAAAATATTTTGGATCAGTTGTGGAAAGGCACTCTCCAGAATTTGGGAGGTCTTTGAAGAAGTAAAAGCTTTTCTAATAGAAAAGCAATAAAGAAAACTTTTTTTAATGAAGATTTCAAGATTACACTTTCATTCATGGTTTACATCTTCAACCATTTAAATGAGTTAAAATTGAGACTACAGGGAAAGGATAAATTTCAAGTGTTTCTGAATAAAGTTTTAAAAGGAAATTTGCTTCATTTTCCTACTCTTAAAAAATGTTTTGTGGAAACTGCTGGGGAGTGCCCATCATTTTTAATGAATGTAAATCCAAGACCTTAGTGACCAATTCCAAGAAAGATTCAAATACTTGAAAGAGCACCTCCTAAAATTTGAATTAATGATAAATTACAGAAATTTTGAAATCAGTAACTTGGAACAAATTTTCAATCAAAATGAAGTAGCAGCTGCCAAGTTAGAACTTATTGATATGCAGTTATCTTTAGCTCTGAAATGTCTTTTCCAACACAACTATTTTAAAATTCTGGTGTTATTTCGACTGAAAAAAATTCTCTTTATTACAAAGAGAAGCATTCAAAGTACTTTCTATGTTTGGATCAGCATACACGTGTGAAAGTGCATTTTTCATTAATGAACAATATCAAAAAGAAAAAAAAAAGGACAAGATTTTTGATATCACAATTGGAAAGAAAATTTGCGATTATCTCTTCGTAATGGAGAAATTAATTTCAAAGGTTTGGCATCATCTCTTCAATGTCATGGTTCACAGTGATAAGGTAATAAATATTAGCACCCAAAAATTTTGATTGAGAAATATAATTCTTGTATGTGTAATATGACTAAAAATTAATTAAAAAAAAATGCTTTTTTATTCTTTAAGTAAACAAGTGTATATTTTAAGTAAGCTGCAAAACTTGCAGCTTGCTTACTTAGTTTCAAAGAGCTTCAATATTTCCTTGTAAAAATGGTTAAAAAAAAAAAAAAAACACCAACTCTTAAATCCGACTTAAATTCATCTTTGGCTCATTTTCCAAGGCCCTTGTACATTGTCCTACCTGGACACCTGCATATCTACAAGTAACTGTTACTACATCAATGTTGATCATGTGATTTAAAATACACAGTGTTAATTTTAAATTGTTTCTGTACTAGTGTTAGTTCCCTGAAGAGAATTGTTATTTATGAAAGTATTGTATAATTATGATCCATGCATTATATTTTCTTCTTAATGAAATGGGAATACCTTGATAGCTGTTATATTTGATATATAAAAAAAAAGTATATAATTATTTATTAATAGACAGCTGATGTGATGTAAATTTTTTGTTTGTGCATGTGTGATATGTGGTAATTAAAATTTTTATCAATAACTTAATTGTCTTCACATTTTTTTTTTTTTGCAGATTCATGAAATGTTTCCTAATCTTGATCAAGAAGTAATTCAGTCAGTGTTGTCTAGTAATCATGGTGATAAAGACAGGACTATAAATACCCTTCTTTCCATGAGCTGTGATAATTAATGTATTATTTAATTTGTGAAGCTAAATAAACTGCTTTACAAGTTTCCTTCAAATAATTAGCAGAGTTCTGAAGGGCAGTGGATTAATTATTTTAAAATCACTGCATTGAGCTTAAGATATATCATTTACAAAAAATTTTTGAATAATACTTGTTAGATAAACTTTGAATAAGTATAGTTTTTCATAAAATTGAAAATTAATTTTAAATAAATTTTGAGAACATAAATACGAAAAAAGAAAAAAAAAATGCTTTATCATAAACTACACTGGTAGGCAATAATAAGATAATCACAAAATCAGAAGAATATTTTTATTCTGTTGGTATATAAATGTAAGTTTATAACTTATTACTAATAATGAGGAGAAAGGTTAGACTAATACAGAGTTGCAATAATTGTATCATGAAACAAAAAAATTAAGGTTCAGTAGACATGCTTCAAATCAGTTTGGAATGTTTCTACTTCTAACAGCTGCAGGTCTGGCATTTCTGTCCTTTGCTCGGTATGAGGCTGTTCAACTTCCATTTCTTAAAGAGAACTCATTTTAACTTATTAGGCTGGAAGTAGTTGGCAGCTTGTAATTTGTCTCCCTAGAGCAGTGCATACGTTTTGATAGGATTCAGCCCCAGTAATTTATTAGCCATTCCATAAAAACTTGTTTTTAAGTGGCAATCCTGGAAAGTTGCAGTTACATCTTATAGATTCCATCTGTATTTCTGGAAATTCAAAGCTTCCAATAAATACATAAAGGGAGTACAATCATTATGATCACCAGTTCAGATTATTTCTGTCAGTGGGTAGGTATAAGTGATACACAGGCCACTGCCTTCCCAACAGTCTATGTTTATTAAGCTTTTATGTGATTGTTCTCAAAATTGTGTTCTCAAAGCCTCAGCCGTGAACTGAGGCTTTGAGGAAAAACAGTGACAGTATGATAAAGTAGTGACATGTCTTTAAAGACTGCTAATATGATGCATATAACTATTTTACCTCCTTATTAAAGCATGATGCCATATCTTGGGCTCCTTTAGCAGCAGGTGGGTATGCTGCTCTATCATCTGTTTGGGAAAGATCTGAAATTAAATTCTTATTGCAGATCAATTCAATTCTCTTTTCAAAAAAAAAAAAAAAACTCAGGACTGCAATTAGGTGATAGAAGCTGAATTATATTCCTGGGAAGGAAATTTTTTTTTCACAAGTACAGCTGGTCTGGAATATTCAAAATTTTTATATAAAACGAAGAATTTTCTGTAAGGACTTTTTTTCGTTTAGTAATTACTGTTTCTCAAAAAAAAAAAAAAAAAAAAATCATTTCAAAACTTTGTTTGATACTGTTTCCAAAAAAATCGCTATCTCACAATATTACTGAAGCCTAATGCTTGGTTTCGTTGGCACATAAATAGTCCAGTTAACACCATCTTGGATTACACCCTTAGATAGCTTGAAGTAGTTTAAACCTATCTGCTACCTTTCTCATTGCATTCAATTGTATTGCCACCTCACCATTCAGCAATCCTGCTTTAGGTCTTTCTCACAATCCCTCCATCAAAAGGAATCTTCTAGATTCCTTAAGATACAATCATTTTATAGTACAGTATATTAAAACTTTACAAAATAAATAATATTCATCATTATAGCTATTTTCTTGGTATTTGCAGGTGAAATTTTTGGACTGGTTTCCATTACCTCTTTTTTTTTTTTTCCCCATACTGAGTTGAATAATTTTGATTGGATATTCATAATTTACATGTAAAATTACATGGAGGAGCAGTTTATCTTATTTACTATTTTAATTAAATAAATAATATATATCACAAATTAAATATCATTAAAATATGAAAAACCATGCTACTTTTTTACCCCACCAGTGTAGTGATTCAAACTGCCATCATTTGGACTAGGATAGAAAATTTGCTTATTATTTTCTTTGAAATTAATATTTTATAATATTGTCAACTTCTTACATTACATTTAAAGTGTCAGTAAACTATTATAATGTGATAAAGTATTATTAGATTATAGCAATTATAATTTATTAGACTGTGACAATAGAGACAAATCATTGAGAGTGAAACTTTATTTGGATATTGATTTTATATGCAGTTTTTTTCTTATTTCCAGTATTTATATGTAATATTTAATAATATATGGAAATATTATTTGTACAATTTAAGAATCTAGACCATTTTGATTTGACAAAGATTGTTTAATGTGATCTTTGATTATACTTGGCTTTGTGGAATGCATGTGGTTTTACATTTAACTGCCCAGTATGCCCACTATGCACAAATTATATCAGGATTTATTCAGAAAATTGGAATATATGAAACTTAATTTAGCCTGTCAAGTACTTACACTATCTCTTAAGTAATCTTCCCATGGGTTTCATTCTGTGCAGTCTCTAATCACATTCTCATTTGGTAACTGTTTGTATCCATTCTGTCCAGTTGTAACTCCCATGTTTCTCAGTGATTGTAGATGTAATTAATTTGGGTTGTTATTCACTCTTGTTATTTTGTTATTTCTTTATAGTCTGAATGAATTAATGTTCAAAGCTGTTCTCATAAATGTCATTCTGAAGTAGGTATTTTCATTATTTTTCTTTAAGATTAGGCAGAAAAGACTCAGTCTTTAAAAAACATTGAATTAATAAAGAAAAATGATTTTTTTTTTTTTTTTTTGTCAATTAGACTATCCCAAATATTTGTTCTAAAATTTAATATTTTTAGGCATGTTTTTCTTATAATTGGATTTTTATTTTTAACTTGCTGATAGTCACACAATCATATACAAGATATTGCCAACTTTGTAACACATTTTTACTGTGTTTGATAGAGAAATCTCTATTGAATAGAGTGAATGAACTATTACTCATGCAATTTAAGAATTTGGACCATTTTAATTTGACAAATAACTTTTCAGATTAAATTGGAATTTCTTGAATTTCTGATAGAGAAATTGTGGCAAAAATTAGATTGGAAGGCAGCAGGAAAGAAAAGGGGGGGGGGAATGAAATTGACACCTGTACTAATTTTAATCCAATGGATTAAAGGTCATTATTTTAGTTTTCTAAAGTGCTCTTTTCATATTAAAATTTGAAACTAGATTAAAATTGGCCGAGTACTGAAAGGCATCCTGCAGTTAGCACTGAGGACGTGATTGTTTACAGATGAACCTGTTTGTTGTTCATGTGGAAATGAATTTGTTCTTTTTACCATGGTTAGTAAAGCTCCATGCTGCTTGCATCTTATCTGAACCCATTCCTATGTTTTACACAGGAAATATGTGGTGAAAATAGGTCAAACCATTTTGTATAAGGTAAACCCCCCAATTTTATGGACTTCAGATTTAATGGACAAAAGAAAAGAAAAGCACTACAGTATTTTGAGTGTACTTGTAAGATAGAGAAAACTGGGAACTTACAAGTTACAGCAGCTGACAGCAGACATTGAGGCTGTTTGTGGATACGCTTGTTATCATATTAAGTTCTTGTCTATGCTTTTTTTCTTTATTATAAATTCATAGTTCTATCATCATGGTCCCCTCAGAAAACTGCTGAAAAGAGTGTTGTTATTTGGTTTTTAGGAGCATTAGCAACTAAGGCCATATTGCTCCGGGGATATGCTGTGGTCATTTCCTGACCTTTCCGCATCCTCCGTATTTGGTGATCACGGGCTCGAATCCCGGTCTGATCAAGAAGCATGTGCTACGCACTGCTGCTCCTGCCCACCTGGCTATGGAGGCGCCTGAAAAGAGTGTATGCATCTGAATGTTGCACAGAAATAGAAATTAAAAGTAAAGGTGTGCCTGGAGAAGATTTGGTGCATCTGTTTTCCTCATCTGTGAGAAACATGCCTTGAAAAAAGAAAACTGTCAGATATAAAAAGCAGGGCTAAGCTTAAGGAGTCTGACTGAATATTCACACGTTTCTCAACTTCAGCTTTTTGGCTCCAACTCTGAATAAAGTTTTTCTAGGCACTACTATATGTTCATAGTAAATTATCTTCTACTAAAAAGAATAAACGCACAAGGCATAATAGACTACGGATTGGTAGTTTGCTATAAGAATATCAGTGATAAATCACCATATTTTTCCACAGTAGTAAAAAACTACAGAAGTAGTTTAAATGACATAGTTATTATGTATTGCACTACCCTGAATAAGTAATGCTCCACCAATGGAGAAGACTGTTGTTACTTATTCTTGGGAGATACCACCACCCAGCCTGCACCATTTCAAGGCTTTGTTGGCCTATTGTTGTTGGGCAGATAGGTACCCTGGTATTAGTATTATTACTATGCACACCAACTGGCATCTCTCATATTGTGGAGTTATACTTCACAACTGCGTTGGCATGATTGCAGGGCGCCTCCGTAGCCAGGTGGGCAGGAGTAGCAGTGCGTAGCACACTTCTTGATTAGACCGGGGTTCGAGCCCGTGACTACCAAATACGGAGGATGCGGAAAGGTCAGGGAATGACCACCGCATATCCCTGGAGCAATATGGCCTTAGTTGCTAATGCTCTTAAAAACCAAACAAACAAAACAGCATGATTGCAACACCAGGGTACCTATGTACCTACCAACAGTAGGCCAACAAGCCTTGAAACTGTGCAATCTGGGTGGTGGTATTCCCCGAGAATAAGTAACAATAGTCTTTTCCATTGGTGAAGCACTACTTATTCGAGGTAGTGCAATACTTGGTAACTTGTTGTTGAAGGTAGTCACAATATGAGATACAATTAAATTGATACCATTTGCTCTACTTCTGTAGTATTTTACTACTACAGGAAAATATGATGGATATATATCACAAAAGTGATATTCTTATAGTGAATTATCTTCTACTGTGTGCTATGTATCAACCAATAAAATCTTGTTTTTTACTGTTTAACAATTGTAATACATACATTAAGAATCAAATAGAGTAATTGTTTAAAGTATATGGGGGTACAAATAGTCTCAGAAGAAACTTTCAGTTTAACCGACATTCAGTGGTAATGGACACCTTCGTCCTATATTAGTCTGCAAAACTGAGAGTTTACTGTATTCCTTTTCTTAAGTGAATAAATAGCATGTTTACAGGTACATTTTTTTTTTTTGAGTTAACATCCCCACCTGTCCAATAAATTTTCGGTTTTTAATGAAAACTGCAACAGAATTTGCTTTTGCATTTCTATTAACTTTGGTCCTCAGCATTTTTATGCAAGAAATGTTTGACTTATTCATGCCATAATCAGTCATAATGAAAATTGTGGTTTTAACAATATTTAATGAATTCAGTATTTTATAGTCTCATTTAGCAGTGTCGCTTTACTTTGTTTCTTAGCAGTTGAATTTCCTTTGCTTATATTTTTAGGAATCATGAGGATAGTATTTTAAAGGATAAAATTTGTAAAAAAAAAAAGTTGTCATGATATTTTTAGAGCAGTTGCTTTTAGTTTCATTGAATAATATTATTGCTTAATTAGCTTATGCTAACTAATTCACTTATATAGTTTTATAACTTATGAGTGTAAAATGTTCCTCCTTTTCTATAATTCTTAAGAGTAGAACTAAAGACTTCTTAAGAGTAAGGTCTAAAATGTAGGAGATATTTATTTAAAAATAAATTGACATTTTCATTAGATAAAGAGTGCAAATTTTTTTGCTGGATTATCAGAATTAACCTGGCAATAGTCACACTTCACCTGTCAGGCAGCATGAAAGGAATCTTCATGAAAAATATGTTGATTCAAGATTAACAACTTAAATATAGACATAGTTTGACTAGAGTCTGAAGCGAAATTTATTTTATAGCATTCAAAAAATGCTCAAACACCTGTTCATACAGTATACCATTTTTGAAACTTTTTTAATTCTTGCACTACACCTCACAGGTGTTGCCCCCCCCCCAAATATATAAGTAAAATTATGAATGTAAATTAAATAGGCCAGCAGTGCAAGTAAGCCCTATGGAATTAGAATACAGTAAATAAAAGGCCAAAGCAACTAATTTGCAACCCTATTATGAATAAATTTAGACTCTTGCCCATTGATAATTCCGAAACTAAATACAGTAAATTCTCGCTAATCCAGTTCGGTTAATCTAGACGTCAGATAATCCAGATAGAAATATGAAAAATTCTGTTCACAGTTGAGTACTTTGCAAGACACACAGGATTTAGGGAGGCAGATGAGTTATGCTGATTGACTGTGCAGAGAGAGAAGGAAAATTCATTACATTGTCTTGTGTGTAGTCTAGTATTGTTGTTTGATTGTGAGTCGACCGGATGCTATTGCTTATATCGTTTCATTTGTGTACTTTGTACATAAATTAATATATTTTATATAATTATGGGTTCTAAAGAAATTGAAAAGTGGAATAAAAAAAACACGTTACTTTAACTACCATTAACAAACTCAGTGATAGAACAACTTGAAAATGATGTTCCTAGAAAAAAAAATTGCTGAAGAATTTGGTATTGGCCAACACTGTGTCAGATATTAAAAAAACAAAAAGAATCTGTAAAGGCATTTGCTTTAAAATTTGGTGTGGAGAGAGATAAAAGCAGTGCATCAAACCTTAAAAAAGCCAAAAGAAGTGTTGCTGGAAGAAACTATATTTAAGTAGTATTCACAGCAACAAATCAAGTGGCGTTTACATAAGATGCCAACACCACCTGATGAATGTATAAAAAGACAGTACAGGCAGGTCTCACTTCATGAGTTCCCAGGTTTAAGAGTCCCCCCCCCCCCAAGTATCAACAAAATCGAAAATATGAACATTAATTGCAAAAAATGAATGTTAAACTGCATTCCAAACCAAGCGTATAGCTATATAATACAGTGTACGCCGCTTTATGATATTAATAAGGTCCAGAGATACCATTGTATCATTAAAATATCGTAATGTTGAACCCAATAACACTTTTTTTTTTTTTTTTGATAATTCGTTTCAAAGTCTTGAAAGTTGAAATTTTCGCTGTATAACTAAGCTATTTATCTCTCTAATTATTTTTAAGGTCATGAGCGTGACCTTAAGGCCATATAAAAGGTGAGCGTGGTTTGTAAATTGTATTAGTTACCAATTCAAATCATTAAAATGCACTACACTTTCATCATTATCATATGTTCCGTTATAAGAATCAATTTTAAATGCCTTTGTGATATTTTTCTAAAGCACATTTCTGTAGGTCACGACCATAAAACAAAAACAATTTGCACTTTCCTGT
This sequence comes from Mastigoproctus giganteus, assembly GCF_048544385.1. Classification (NCBI taxonomy): domain Eukaryota; kingdom Metazoa; phylum Arthropoda; class Arachnida; order Uropygi; family Thelyphonidae; genus Mastigoproctus; species Mastigoproctus giganteus. The sequence continues at coordinate 101,991,073 of NC_143587.1, read as the reverse complement.
TTATTGGGCTTTTCTGTTACTGCAAGCAATTATAAATGGGAAATAAACTCTACCTTCTTGCATTTGCAAAATTATTGATAGCTGGAATTGTGTGGTTTTTTACGTTATTATGGTGAAATGTGTTTCCCCTTTACTGAAATCTTCAATCGTATAAAAAACATAAATAAATTTTCAGAATCTTCTCTTCATTCCTTTTTTTTTTTAAGCTTCACAAACTTGTTACTCCACACGAACCGTGTTAGTTGCAATTTGTGTATGCCATTAAATGTTTATGAATGCAACCGTGAAATTTATAAAGAAAAGAGAAGATTATCTTGGAAACAAACGCCTCTTAAAGCATTTCTGAAGAAGATGACTCCTTGTGCAACAAACCGAGTGCCAAGCCAATAATGAGTGATCAACGAGTGTGCAATTAGTCGATGATGATGAAGAATAAACATTCTTTAACATTTGTAAGTCGTAAATAATTTCTCTATTATTATAATTTGCTTGATTTTACAGGCTACACTTTCATTTCTTTCAATAAATCAATCATTGTTTAAACATAAACTAATTAGCTAGCTAATTTCATTGTTGAGAACGTGACCCCTATTTTTAACCTTATGGGAAATAAATTCCTGCTTTATGAGTTTTTGCTTTACAAGCGCGTGCGCTAGGAACGAATTAACTCAAAGTATAGAACTACCTGTACTGTATATTTATCTATCGATGAATAAATGTTTTATCTTTTTATAGTTTTTAAATAAAGACTATGTTGATATTTTTTTATTTAATTTTCATTGGCCCTACCTATATCATTAAATTTGCTTCACTAATCTGGATTATCACTTAATCCAGATGACATCTCACCCCCAATCAGTCTGGATTAGGGAGCTTTACTGTAACATAATAACATGAAATATTGCTATAATGGTGCTGCAAACTAATTCAAACAACTTTCACAACATATATAACAAAAATAAATTAAAACAGCAACTATCAACAACTTGTTGGAAGGCCACAAGATGAACAACTGTTGTGTAGTTTCTGTATTTCAAATGATAAATCAGTGTATCGAAACCACAACTGACAATTTATTGCTATGCTGATGCAATAATTTGCATAATGATGGCTCCTTGTGCAGTGAGAAATTAACCCATAGTAGCTTAGAGCCCTCACAGTACAAAGCCAAACTGCTAATGAATATTCAAAATGTAAATATAAAATAAACTAAGTTATAGGTGGCAGTATGAGCAATGCTTAGCATCCCATTTCATTACTACCATTTTATGTAAACTAAAAGTAATTAAAAGGATACTGAAAAATAAAAAATCTAAAAGTGAAGAATTCGTAACTTAATTTATATTATGCTTAAGCAACATGTAGTTGTTTATGCTTTGCAGCCACAGATTCTTGTCTTTCTGTTTTTATTTGTGAATTTCTTTATTCCTTTTTGTTTTTTAATATCCTTTCAGGATATTGAAGAATAAAAAATATATAGTTTGAAGATAATGAAGCATTCAAAACCTGTTTTGGTATTATTATGTTTATTTCCTAATTGGAAATATGTACATAATGGGGTCAAACATCTGCTATTTTCTTACCACTGCTTCAGTGACTGCAAAGACAGTAACTAAGGGTAATTATTATGGAATTAATTTTTTTTTTTTAAGTAGAATTAAGTTTTAGTAAATCAAACTAAGATCTAATTCAAAGAATTTTGTTTTAAGGTTCATTTTTATATTTTATGTAGTAAATAAAAATAATACATACATGCTTACCAACTTTGCAATATCGCTGTCACAAAAGATCACTTCAGTCACTGGAACTTGATTTGTTTATGGGTGAAACACACACTAATATATATATATATATATATATATATATATATATATACTGTGGTTTATTTAATCTCATTAGTAGGTGTTTTGGTGGAAAAGTCTTAGGGATTTTTTTTTATAGTCTCAATCCCAGGGTTTACTTGTGCCATGAGGGGGGGTATCATCGCAGCTATTGGCATTAATGAGTAATGGGAGATGTTGATACACATTTAAGAAAATGTGATAAAAATTAAATAAATAGAAATAAAAATAAATTGTTTAAATTAAAATAGACTAGAATAAGACAAAATTAAATAAATGAACTAAATTGTATAATCTGAATAATATTGTTCGAAAACTTTTCCAGTTATGATCTTCTGTTTCTAGGGTGTTGGTAGGAATTGATCTAGGTTATAGTGTATGTCTTAGTTTCAGAGGGAGGTTATTTGTTGGAGAGTTGCTTGTGGTTAAGAACATTAAGCTTGCCTTAATTTGGGTTAGGACTCTATTCTTAAAGATATGTATATGGTTGTTTTCAATCTGAATTCGTTTGTTGTGGTTAATGTTTTCAGTGGTTCCATTTAATAGGAGCCATGGATAACATTAACCGATTAACATCCTATTACATGAGCAGAGGACCACAAATGGGCATTTTTCAAAACATCAGTACTGGCCACAGACAGATATCATACCCGGGGACTTAACAAAGAGGCCTTTTTAACAGGAGCTTGTTATAGTAAATAGTATATTTTACTGGTTGCTACTTGTAGCACTTATGAATAATTTATTTTTTATTGATGATTCATGTATATGATCCACTGTTGTTCATGTGAAGATAATTTTAACCCCTACCCATCCTTTTTTTTTTTTTTTCTGTTATTTTGTTCTGACTTCTGCTGAAACCATTCTCTTCATTCTGGAGTTTGTACTTTCTGAGAAATGGTTTTGTCATATTTTCTTCCTTAAAAATTCCAGGAATCTATTGAATGAAGTGAAAATGTGCAACAAAGTTGTGTTTTTGTATGATTTTATGCAACCAACATTTGGTTAAATTGAATAATTAAACTGAACAGCTAAATTTAGAGAACTAAAAACTAATTAGATAGTAAGAATCAGAGCTGTAATACTCAATATGTCGTTTTGAATATTTTCGTTAGATTCTTTTAATTGCGTTAATTTGAATTTTAATTGTTTTGAATTGATTTTGAATTGTGTTAAATTTATTTAATTATTTATATTTTACTTTAATTATTTATATTTTACTTTAATGTACCGGTAAGTTGTCGATTTTTTCGTTTTTTCCGTTTTAATTTCTGGAGGGTATCATACGGAAGTGTTCCACGTACTATATTGAGGTAAACTCCTCTTATTAATTTACTAATATTATTATCAACGTAGAACATATTGAGTATTTCAGCTCTGATTCATACTATCTAATTAATGGGTTGCATGCATTTTTTGAGACCCATGATATGTACACTTTCACTAGGGGGAGTACTTCCTATTGGAAAGCTATTCAAAAAATAACTTTTTTGATAGGAAAAGTTGGAGTTCCTATTAAAAAAGCTGATCAAGACGACAGCCAAAAACTGTATTCTGGAGTTTTGTTTGTGAGGTACTTATGTGGCTTATTGGTAGTGAGATCAATCACCAAAAATATATGCAAAAAACATGGTTATGAACTGCAAAGGGAATGTAAGCAGTGAGTATTGCATTCATGTATTATTTGTCACTTATCTGCCCCATTTTTTTCACAATTAAGATTTGACCTGGAAGTCGTAACCCCATCTTTAATTCTTTGAGTATAGCTACCAAGAGCAAAAGCATTCTTGCTCTTTTTAATTGTGCAGTGTAATTTAATTAATATAAATTGATCAGAATAAGAAATTTTACAATAGAGTGAGTTATTTTTTTTTCATTGCTGAATATTCCTTATGTAACTATTTCTTAAAAGCTTATCAAATCTTTCTTATCATGGTATTGTTGGAATTGTTTGCTAATCCAAGTAGTCTTCAGGTTGTTTTTGAAAGTCTGAGCATAATTAGTTACTCTACTTGTGTGAGAAACAGTTTTATACCAATAGGAAAAATTTATCTCATACTCATTAGTTACTGTTTGGAACATGCAGGTTTTTCTTTTCCTCCCTTGAATATTTACTATTGCCGTTGGTATATAATTCTTATTGCTGCATAGAACTGTGTTTAAAACAGTTTTCTGCATTGTAGTGGAGCCCTCTTTCTCACCAAAGTTAAATCAGACTTATGAAAATGGTATTTTTTCGAGGAGATAGATAAATAACTGTATATTCAGAATGGAATTTTTTTTACTGTTTGAATATCTGAATCCATTACATTCAAATAAATTAGGTGTGTACACACACACACACACACACACACACACACACACTTTTATACAGGCCTTGACAGATCTGTTCAGGAGCTAGTTTCCGGCTGGAGGTTATAGAAGACTTGGTCTTCTGGAAAAGCCAGTTGCACAAGCAGTAAGTTGAAGTTCAGTTAAAAATAGTGGTGTTGACCTTCATTGTTAGTACTGAATTCATATAATGCCAATTTTTTTTTCAAAGCAGCCAATATCATTTAACCTCGTGCTGTTATTGGAAAGTCTGTTCATAATTAAACTGTGTAAAAAAATTAAAAACTTTCAAATTTCTTTACTTGATTTGTTTTATCTACATGTTAAATTAATTTTAAATTGTATATTGACTGTTACCAGCATTCCAAAGCAACAAAAATGTAAAAATAACATGGATTGTTAAATTTCCAAGTATTCTCAGAGTTACAAACACTTGATTTACAACAGTTGTGCATATGAACAGTGCTCCATAAGATAAAAACTGTTTTTGTGACTGAACAACCTTCAAATATATATTTTTTCCGTCAGTTAAAGGATAAAGTTTTCCCTGTCTACTTTTGAATAAAAAACTAAATACAAAATTCTCTCCATGTAAATTTAATTTTCTCACCATCATGACCAAAGCCAGTTGATTAATTGGGCTATTATTGTTTATCATATTCCTTCAACCAGTAAGATTCGTTCTGTATAATAATGTTATTCATAGTTTAGTGTCCTTACTCGAGTCCATTGTGTTGTATACTTTTGTTGAAAAATATTCCTTGCAAGATACAGATGATAGATGTAAAACAAAGAATTGGCACTTAAGCTTTACAGATGTAAAATTCTAGTTGCCAAGTCAGATTTCTTTGTTGCCATGGCAATCATGCCACCTGTGTTTGAGTCCTGTATATATATGTATATATCAGCATATTATAGATTAAGTGGACAATTAGAAGCATTTTTAATAGTTATGAAATTAATGCATTTTGCAGAAATTGCTGGAACAGAATACATTATTCTGGAGTTAACAATTCAGATAATGCACCCTGAATTTAAAGACAGTTCATATATTTTTAAATATATAATTAAAGTTTGTTACTCAGAAATTGTTTTATTGTAATAATTAAGGCATATCCCAACATATGGCATATCTTAGATTGTTAAACAAGTTGTGGAATATTCTGTTTATGTGGGTATATGATTACTTATATTGCTAATGCATATTTGGAAATTTGTCTTGTGACAAGAGCCAGTATATTTTTTTTTTTATTTTTTTTTTTCTTGTAACATTTACATTCATTGTACCAAAACTGCAATGTTTAGTTAAGTGCCAATATATTGCAAGTGTATTAATATAAATGATATATTTTAAATGGTGGTAATAAAATATGGTTGTTCCCAAGCAAGCTTGAAGTGTTTGCTTCATACGTGTGTAAATTTTTCAATTACAGGGTCACCAAAAAATATAGGCAATGCTTATATTTTTTTTATTTATTGGGCTGGTATTGATGTCATTAAACACTTAAACAGATGGGAGATTTTTTTTTTTTATTACCAGTTAGTGATGCACCCTAGTGGAAAAATTTTGTAAGCATGAGGGAGCACACTACTTAAAGCATGTATACTGTGTGAAAAGCTCTAATAAAATTGGCAGTTTTGTTCCATTGCAGCATTAAAGTGAGATGTTATTTGCAGAAAAGTACAGAAGGATCAATTTTGAGGTTAGCAGAACACTTTGAGCAGTCTAGCTCTTTGTAAATAAGATGTGAATTGTCGGCAGAAAGAAGTCTGGGTGCATCTGGAAATATTTCTCATTTACAGAAAGTTATTCCCAGCTCAAGGAAATCTGAAAACATCCATGGGATTATTTTCTGTGGGAATTCCTGATGGATAGGGTCTATAGGAATAATCCCCATGATTTTAGGAATTGAAAAGGGTAATGGCAGCTGCAGTTATGATAAACTTCTATCATAACTGCAGTAATGATAAAGTTTGTACTAATTGTCTTGGATGCACAAGGATTACATATTGAATTTGTTTTTGCGTGAATAAATAAACTCCCATATCTTGCATGTTTAATGACACTAAATTCCAGTGAAACACAATACATAGAAAACATTCAGAACAGTTGACTTCTTTATGATTCTGTATATACTGATTTTAGGACCACTGAAATGAGTGGTTTCCATCTTCCATTGCTTAATTAGGTAATATACCATTATTAAATTTACTAATTATTAGGTGACTGTTTATGTAAAAAAAAAAATGTAATCTGTTGGTAGCTGTTAATGACAAATCTGTAGATACATGCATTGTGTATTATATACAGGGTGTCTCAAAAATATTGGTACAAACGTTTAGGGGAGTAGGTAACATCTAAAGGAATGTGAATCACGTAGGAACCCATAACTGGAAATGTCGGGAAAGTAGTAGCAGAGGCACAAGAAGCAGAAATGGCACAAGATAGTAATTAGTGGCAAACATAATATTAACAATGGAGTACGAGATGGATGCATTTCATGATGTTACAACAGATGCTCTAAGGTTCCACCATGAGACGCGATGCATACGTGACACCGATGCAGCATGGATTGGCGGACACGGTCGAACACACCTGAAGTTTCTTTGACAGTAGCAGCAGTGCAGATGAGTCTCGCCATGAGATCCATTTCCATCTCCACAGGCGATTCATACACGATAGATTTGAGGGCCCCCCACAAAGAAATCAAGGCTCGATAAATCAGGTGAACGTGGTGGCCAGGCAACTGGTCCACCTTGGCCAATCCATCGACGCCCAAAACACCTGATCAAATGGTCAGAACACACCTTCCATAATGGACAGGTGGCCCGTCATGTTGAAATCAAATGTGGCGTCTCACATTTGCTGGAACATCGTCAAGTAACCCTGGTAGAACTTCTGCAAGAAAGATCTGATATTTAGTGGAGTTCATGTGGGATGGTAACAGGTATACGCCGACTAAGCAGTCACTGACCATACCTGCCCACATTTATTGCGAAGCGACGTGCCGCATGGGAGCGCACACCGTGTGGGTTGTCTTGAGCCCACACGTGAGCATTGTGCTGATTGAATAAGCCTTCCCGAGTGAAATAAGCCTCATCCGTGAACAAAACATAGGTTGGAAAATTCAAGTGTTGAACACTTTCTTGGAGAAACCACTGCGCAAAAGCCACACGTGCAGGATGATCTTGGGGGAGCAGTAACTGAGCCCTTTGGAATGAAATGGGTGTAAGGAATTGTGCCAGACACTGTACACTGTAACGAGACACTCCTAAGGCAACGGCACGTGTGCTGGTAGTAGGATTATTCTGGATGCATTCAAGACACTTTCTTCCATGGCAGAAGTTTGCGTTGAACGTGATCTGCTCACACTACTCCTGTTACCTCTAAGTGACCCATAATTGCACAAATTTTTATGCACACGCACAAACAAACGGTGGTCTGGTACATGTCTGTCTGGAAAGCGTTCTCCATAAATTCGTTGAGCGGCTCGTCCATTGCCCTCTGCTAATCCGTACACTAGGAGGTGCATGTCTGCCAGTTCGTATATTGATGCATGCTCTTCATGCGGCAACTGCTAAATTATGGTGATGTTTCCGTTTATGGGTTCCTATGCGATTCACATTCCATTAGATGTTACTTACCTCCCCTAAACGTTTGTACCAATATTTTTGAGACACCCTGCAGATGTTATAAAAATTTGCATGTGTTTAGGGTAGTTTTATAAATGCAGTGATGCATGCTGCAACATATTTGCTAATTGGCTATTGATAGCATGTATGCATGTATTTTTGATGAATAGTCCTGGAAAATCTCTGTTCAGGCAAGGAAGAGGTATCTTCAAGAAGTTAGAAGATTTGAGGTGGTAGAGATTTTCCTGAACATGCCCAGGTGTACGCTGGTAGAACAGCAGTTTTTTTTTTTTTTTTTTTAATAACCACTGGCCTCTCCACACCAGGTGTAAGAGGCCCAGGTTCCAATCACCTAAATAGGCAAGTAAATTTTATGGACTTCTTCCACCCCATGTCTGAGTTGGTCTCAGGCATCAAGTTTTTTTTTTTTTTTTACTGATGGAAACTGTTTTTTGTCCAAAATAGGCAGTGACCAGAAAACATGCAGTTTATAAACTGCATGAGCTTATAAGTTGTCTGAGGTGGCCTAATATACAACACTTTTTTTTTTTTTTTTTAATCTAGAAATTTGGTATAACTGATATATATTGATGTTTCAAAGTTGGATATAGCAGTAGATGCTGACGCAGTTTTACCTGCTCACACTTGTTTCGGTCTCTCTACCAACAGAATTTAACAGTTTCTTTGCAGAATTATTTGCCATTTATCAATCTGTTGAGCACTTAGATCTCAAAACCAACACAACATATTCTATTCTGATCCTTTAAGTGCTGTCAACTAAATACAGAAGGAAAAGTGCCCTAACCATCAAATTCAAACTGATTTGGCCACAAGACACTCGTATTCTGTTGGATATCAAAACATTCCAGAATACTTGGAAACGAATGTACAAATCAGTCAGAAAAATTACCAATGAACTGATATGATTAAAATGAAGGCTTCTGTTTAAGACTCCAAAATCATATATAAAAAGTATTCTGCACCCAGTGGAAAAATATATAGAAAGACCATACTAACAATCTTATAGAAATTTTCCTTCTGGACTTCCAGGAATGTTTAAAAAAAACAAAAAACCAATCAAATTAGAGTTACTGGAGGACAATCTGAACTTTCCATATGTGTTTTGGACATAAATTATGGAAGTTCTGTGGTCAGTTTGTCTGCTTTGCAAAGCCCAAGTTTCCAGGAATAAAAACTTTGTTATCCTTGCTTGAGGCAGACTGACTCTGAAAAAAGTGCATAAAAGTTTCTTGTTTCATCGATGGGATTTGAACCCGGATCTTTTCTACCTGGTATGGGCAGAACAGTTAACCACTGTGTGACTCAAGGAATCTAAGGAAAGGAAAAGTGGTCCTTGCCATAGTGCATTGTACACATTTATATAAACTTTCTCAAAGACTGAAATGTACTCACTGCTATACTGTTTTGCAGTAAAACATTTTACTGGAGTGCTCTAGCTATCAGAAAGAAAGACAAGAGACATTTATCTCTTAGAAATCAACAGGAACCTGTAACTGAAACATTTTGGAAAATGAAAAGCAAGTCCAGAGGAACTACCTTCACCTTTCTAAAGTGGAATAGAAATCTTTTTGCCTATGACTTTTTCTAATCAGCATGGCTATCTTGAAAATTTAGCAATAAAAAGTAACTGGTAGGTATAATATAGCCATTGTGCCAAAAACGCCTTAAAACAAATTGTTTAGTAGGGAAATTGACTTACTAAAAAAAATTTATGAATTGAAACAAAATGAACTCATTTTAAACCTATACTTTTTTTCCTTTAGTAATTTCAGCTTTGCGAATGGCCTGATGTAGCTGAGTGGTCAGGAGCGAGAGTGAAATTGCACGTGCTCTTTGAGTGACTGGAGTTCAAGCCTGTGACTGCTAAATACAATTAATGTTTGCATTGATGATTTATTGTAAACTCCACTGACTTGGTGGTCGTGCTGGAGTATAAACAAGAACATAATACAGTTAGAATTCATCTTTTACAATGTCAGGAAACCAGATAATTTAAATTAAAAATTGTCCTATTTACAGTTATTAATGACTTGAGAGACGTATGTCTTTATAAAAAGATAATGGATTAATACTTCTCAATTGGTTTTGAAAGTATTCAACTTAGACACTGATCTAGCTTATCCTTATACATCAAAAGCAAGAAGATAATTTAGCGATGTGGAACGACCATATTCTATTATAAATTTAATTTTAAATAAGGAGTTAGAGGAAAGGAGAGGGTTGAAATAAGGCGTTAACTTTTTTAAATTATCGTATTAAGAATTAAATTCTATTCAATAATGTGATAGGACAATAATTAACTATCCTCGAATTTAGAGCTATTATATCTGAGGGGGGGGGGGTCACATCTGGTGAGAATTGACTTGGCACACCCAGTGTCCAGAGCTGGATATCATCATTCTTCTCTTTCTTGGAGATTCCCTTCTACTTCTGACTCTCTCTCTCTCTCTCTCTCTCTCTGTCAGGGTAACTGAGAAATTTTTTGGCAGGTGCAGAAAAAGCCTCAGGCTTCCTTGCACCATATGGCTAATAATAATAAAAGCTTAAAATGAATGTATAAGTAATGTGTAATAAATGAAAGTAAACATTTCTTTCAAAAATTAAGTTTCAGAGGATTTCAATATCTTGCAGACTGATGAGGTAAAAAAATAAAGCAGTGCCGTCAATTGTAGTAATATTAGCAAAATAAGATTTTTTTTTTTTTGGATTAGCATATGAGAATTTAGTTCTGAATAATACTCAGCAAATCAATTCTGTTATCCAAAATAATTATGTACTATAATTCAAATAATTATTAATTCGATGTACTATAATTCTTAATTCCATGTTTTATAATTCAAAAATAATCTTAATTCGTTGTTCTTTGTTAATCCGGTTATTAGAAAGAACTAAAGTTTTATACTGTAATAATAAAATTTTGACTTTTTTCCTAAAAAAAAGTCTTTTTTTTTTTTGATTCGGCTGTTTTTAATCTTTATTTGTAACTGTATTGTGGATGGCCCTTAAAAATTGTTAATCCAATTTTCTTCTTGTCGTTTTTATTTGAAATATACGGGTAGTCCTCGATTTACGTCGGGGTTAGATTCCTGGGGGGACAGGCGCAAATGGAACCCTTTATATAATGGAGTCAATCGGATTGGTTGGTTGTTGGGTTTTATTGGTGCATTAGCAACTAAGGCTATAATGCGCCGAGTCAATCGGAAATCACAGGGTTAGGTTCAGGGCACCAAAAATTTTACCTACCACTTTGCATCGATTGTTTTATTTTTTAGCATTCTTCATAGTTGTAGTAATAGTCGATGGAGGCATGTTCATAGCCCTACACACATTAGGGCGGCTTTCATCAGATTCTATCCTCCGAATATTGAACTAGGATTCAATTAATTACTTTTACCAGACATGGCGTGTCTTTATTCTATTAAATTAAAAACTTTATAATACGATTTATTAATAGGACAATTAATTTTAAAAAAAATGTTAGTGTAATAAATTTGCAACACGTGTAAATAGCGTAAACAACAACCAACTGAATGCTTCACCGCATGGACCTTTGCTACCCGCATCCACGAGTGGTTACTTTGAGGGCGAGAATCTTTTTCGTCCCTGATACGAAAGCACTAATTGCTGATTGGCTCAGATTGTTCTAAGTTCACGTGATTTAGAATTTAGAATTAACACGATACATAGCACAGTATGATGCCATTAAATTTTGCCTGACGATTTTAAACTTTCAATTTATAAAAAAATAGCGAAAATAAATAATAAAAATGGCGTTGTGGTTAGTGATCGGTGCAAATCGGACCACTGCAAAACGAGGGCTACCTGTACGTTCTTTACATTATCAAATTATTGAAAAATGTAGCAAAATCGTGAATTGGCATATATTTATTAAATTGATAAAATATATGCATTATTTTGCGAATACGCCACCTATGTGATGAAGCAATTCAATTATCTTTGTAGTAGTCTTTTGGATTCAGTCGTCGGATATATATATATATATATATATATGTAAATGTGTTCGTGTGTTGGAAATCCTTACGTATAATTTATAAATCATTATATTTACTTATTTTAAATATTAGTTTTCTTTTATTTTTTATTGAAAATAGAATTTCGAAAGTTAGTATTTTATGGCTCGCGATATTTCGCGAGTCGAATGATATGAACGGCAAGTAAAGCAAATGATGAAATGGGTTTGCTCGACAGTCTTATTTGCATTATTTATTTACACTCGCAGATAGAAACGTTGCAGAGAAATACGTCTCGAAATGTTCTGTGAGCATATAAACCTGTAAGTTATTAATTTTCCTTTAATAGTTATAGAGTAGAATTTTAGCTTTTCTGTAATAAGTTATACATATTTGCATTACATTTTAAGACGATAAATTATGGATTTGGGAATTGGAAGTTTTCGAATAATTACAGCAGAATAATTTTAATAAAGATTGCTTTATGAAGAATGTATTTTGAAAAGACAGTTTGATTGTCTAAATTTGTGAGTTTTAATTTGTGAGATTGCCTAAATCAAAAGTAAATTTGGCACTGTGGACCAAGAATTGATGGGCCTTGGGTTTTTGGTCTCAAGCAAGGCCCTGAATGTCTGTATTTTATGTGCAACGGCGTGACCGAGGCACCTTGATCCCTATCATTGAATGGGAATGTGAATCTGGTTCAGTGATCCATTCCAATGAATGGCCTGCGTATAGCAGTCTAAATGTCGTGGGTTACCGCAATTTTATGGTGAACCATCAAGAAAATTATGTGGATCCAGTGACAGGAGCAAACACGCAAGCGACTGAATGGTCATAGTTGGATTCAAAAACATATTCTAAGGAAAATGAGAGGCATTAACAGTAAGCTTTTTCAATGTCACCTTGATCACTTCTGCTTAAAGTGCTAAGAGAAGATGTAGGCAATTTATTTGTTAAATTTTTAAATGGTATTCGAAGCGTATCATTAAAAGTATAAGAAGTGTAAATCATTAATTTAAATGTACTATTTAACCTGTTTGTGTATAGTTCATATCATTTAAGCTTGTAGTCTTTATTAAAAAATCATTTAGCACATAATTTTGTGTTTTTTAACCCATATTTATTCATATATCATTTTTAGCATACACTATAGCGTCCTGTAGACTGCATGCTATAGTGGCGGTAGACCACACGTTATAGTATGGTAGACCGCACGCTATAGTAGCACCGATTTTTGCAAAACGTTCAGCTCGTTTTTTAAAAAATATTTTACGTTTTATTATTACAAGGTTGGAGAACACTTTGGTTTTCAAGGATGATCGTCAACAGAGAACTTTCCAGAATCATTAAGAATGCATACTGCAAGATGGCGTTAGTATATAGGCAGCTCGTTTCTCGTTTGGGGAGGTCTGGGTTCAATTCCCGTCGACGAGTGGAATTGTTATAATTCTCAGATGAGTTATTCCTGGTTATTAGTCTCCACAACGTCCCACGTTGATATCAATATTTGTAAAAGAATAAGAAGTTTAAAAGAAAGAATATGATACGTAGAACACCTCCGTATGATACTCTCCAGAAATTAATACGAAAACAATTTAAAAATCGAAAATATTACATTACAGTAAGAAATAATTAAAAATCAAAGAACACAATTAAAAAACAATTTAACGCAATTAAAAATTAAGTAAAAAATTCATTTAACGAAAAAATTGCAAAACGATTTTCCTTCCTTCCTTGAAGTTGATAATGCTTTTCGACCGTATGTCGTGATCACAGGAATGAAAATTGTTTTGCAGTTTTTTCGTTAAATTAATTTTTTACTTGATTTTTAATTGTGTTCATTTGATTTTTAATTATTTCTTACTGTATTGTAAGATTTTGGATTTTTTAATTGTTTTCGTTTTAATTTCTGGAGCGTATCATACGGAAGTGTTCTGCGTGTATTGAGATAAACTTCTCGTATTCTTTTACAAATATATATACACCCACACACACAGAGGTAGTTATAGACTTTACGAGTTAATTCGTTCCTAGCGCGCGCTCGTAAAGCGGGAATTTATTTTCCGTAGACACACACACAGGTAGTTATAGACTTTACGAGTTAATTCGTTCCTAGCGCGCGCTCTTAAAGTGGGAATATTTTCCGTAGACATAAGGTTAAAAATAGGGGTTACGTTCTCAACAATGAAATTAGTTAGCTAATTAGTTTGTTTAATCGTGATTTATCGAAAGAAATGAAAATGTAGCCTGTAAAATCAAGCAAATTATAATAATAGAGAAATCATTTGACTTACAAATGTTAAAGAATGATCATCGACTAAATGCACACTTCTTGATCACTCATTATTGGCTCGGCACTCGCTGGTTTGTTGCACAAGGAGTCGTCTTCTTCAGAAATGTTTCAAGAGGCGTTTGTTTCCAAGATAATCTCTTTTAATTATAAAATTCAAATTGCATGCATAAGCATTTTTTAACGGCACACACAAATTGCAACTAACACGATTCGCGATGAATAACAAGTTTTCGAAGCTTAAAAAAAAAAGGAATGAGAAGATTCTGAAAACTTGATTGAAGTAAAGGGGAAACATTTCAACATAATAACATAAAAAACCACACAATTCCAGCTATCGGTATTTTCGCAAATAATTACTACCCGTTTATAATTGCTTGCAGTAACAGAAAAGCCCAATAAACAGCAAAGTGCAAATTGTTTTACGGTCGTAACCTCCAGAAATGTGCTTTAGAAAAATGTCACAAAGGCGTTTAAAATTGATTCTTATAAAGGAACATATGATACCCAATGAAAGTGTAGTGCATTTTAATGATTTCAATTGGTAACTAATACAATGTACAAACCACGCTCACGACCTTTTATATGGCGTTAAGGTCACGCTCGTGACCTTAAAATTACATTTTGGAGAGATAAATAGTTTAGTTATACAGCGAAAATTTAAACTTTCGAGATCTTGAAACGAATGTGTTATTGGGTTCACATTACGATATTTTAACGATACCATGGTGTCTCTGGAACGGATAAATATCGCAAAGCGTGGTATACTATATAGCTACGCACGTGGTTCGGAATGCGGCATTTATGAATGTTTAACATTCATTTTTTGCAATTAATGTTCATAGTTTCGTTTTTCCGTTGATACTTGGGGAAGGAAAAAAACTCGTAAAGCGAGAACTGCCTATATATAGGAGTAATTTATAAATATTTTATATAATGTAATATAATCCAGATTGGATTAATGCCATCTAATAAGATAACAGATAGCTCAGTTAATTATAAGTGGGATATATTGAGAGGGTTAGCCCTCGATAAAGTGCCTTTCAATGTATCCTATTACCTATAATTAACAATTGGTATTATTTTATAATTACATTGTATTGCTAATTAGTATTCTTTACTAGTTTTGGCCACGGGGCCGGGTATTGGCTATTATAGAGTTACTTGGGTGATTTGATATACAGGTATTTTGGTCAGCATGTTAAATTACATATGGTCGTATATTCATACATGAGTAGATTCGGTTTTTGACATTTTCGGCCTCTACCAATATAACTAACATAATATCCGATTAAATAGCATGTACCTATTTTACTAAGGCTATATTAAAAAATAATAATAAAAATAAATATATATATATATATATATATATTTTTTTTTTTTTGTATAGCTTAAGTACAATTAGTAAAATATGTAAGATGTAGAATAAATATATTCCATATTGGATAAGCTGGTAGCTACTTAACCCTATAATAGCCATAACTGGTCCACGAGGCCAAACTTATTATTATTATTATTAATATCCATATGATGCAAGGAAGCCTGAGGCTTATGCTGCACCAGGAAAAAAAAAAAAAAAAAAAAAAGTTCCCGAGTAACCCTGAGAGAGAGAGAGAGAGAGAGAGAGAGAGAGAGAGAGTCAAAAGTAGAAGGGAATCACCAGGAAAGAGAAGAATGATGATATCCAGCTCAGGACCCTGGGTGTGCCAAGCCCATACTCACCAGATGTGAGCCCCCGAACTTAGTAAAGGATGATCATTAGTCAAAGTAAAAGTAAAAATTATGAGAATATATTTATTCTACATCTTACCTATTTTACTAATTGTACTTAAGCTATACAAAAAATATATAATAAGACTGATGTAATGTTCTATCTAGATATGTATAGATGGCATTAATTAGTTCTTCTTTAGTTTACTTTACATAAGATAATTATTAATTTTCTATATTATATATATATATATATATATATATATAGGCAGTTCTCGCTTTAAGAGTTTTTTTTCTTCCCCAAGTATCAACAAAAAAAAAATTATTATAAAATATATATATATATGTATATTTGTATATATATACACAACTCCAGGGGCTCACATCTGGTGAGTATGGGCCTGGCACACTCAGGGTCCTGAGCTGGATATCATCATTCTTCTCTTTCTTGGTGATTTCCTTCTACTTTTGACCCTCTCTCTCGGAGTAACTGGGAGAATTTTCTTTTTCTTTTTTTGGCTGGTGCAGCATAAGCCTCAGGCTTCCTTGCACCATGTGGCTGGTAATAATAATAATAATATTCTGTGGTTGATCTTTTGTTTGCGAAAAACCCGAGAAAATTCCCCGCGTCGCTGACAGGATTTGAACGTATCTCTTTTGCACGCTGTGTGGGAAGGGATGTGATTATACCAACCCACTAGGAAGCGACAAGCTCCGGCTGATAATTGAATTCGAAGTACTGTATATATAAGTGGCCTGCACTATATATAAGTATCTGGCTCAGACCACTGAACATCAGCTGTACTATTTTTGTTCGTACAGAACAGTCCAAGTAAAATAATGTGTATCTGTAAGTAGTTGTAAGTCGCTGTGTAATAAACTTGACATATTTTGCTACAGAAGTAGCCACGTTGTATAAAGGTAAACGCATTATACAAATACACGTTTTCTGTATCTTGGATTAAAACTTAATCCAAGATACAGAAAACGTCTCTCAATAAGGTTTGCCACAGATTTGTTGATTTGTGGAAATTAACTCAAGGTGATAAAAGACCCTTCATTTTGCTTTGTCCGTGGTCTCCCATTAATTGAGAGGCTTCAGAGATTGCTATTTTTTGTTATCTCCAGTACAAAGCTGCATAGCATTGAAAATAAAGACATTTCGTATCCGAATTGCTATAAGTCCCGTCACGCATTGACCTGATCTGTCTTTAGCTTACTCTACCAGAAACTTCTAATGCGAATCTCAGGGCCGACAGTAAGGGTGAGGAACTTGCCGCAGGTGCTGCTAGATGCGCTACTGCATATGCGAGGGGGTATCAAAAAAGTTTGTACCCTGACCTAGATAAAACATCAGTAGGAAGATGCCGTTTTTAATATAAGTTGTCTACATATTCAATAACGAACATGTGAAATTTCATTCCCGTTGGTGATCGTACATACACAAGAGGTAGAGCCCGGAATTGAAGAAGGACGCTATGGTTGACGAAGTGGAGTATCGAGCAGTGATCAAGTTCCTGCATTTGCAGGGCAAGAAAGCTCAGAAATTGACGAAGAAATGAAAGCTGTGTATGGGCAGAATTGTCCATTCTATGACACTGCAGAAAAGTGGAAACGGGAGTTCCAGTGCAGTCGTACAAGTTTCTTTGACGAGCCAAGAAAAGGAAGGCCATCAATATTCACAGACAGTGAGACGGTTGCAAAGGTTGAGCAGCTGGTGTTGAGTGACGGACGTGTGACAATTCATTTAATCCCAAATACAGTGAGAATTAGTTATGGGTCTGCCCACAGCATTTTACATGACCAAAAAAAAAAAAAAATTAAAAAACAAATTCCAGTATTATTTTAGGCCACCCGAATAATTAAATTCATCTGCATGTGTGCGTCTTATGTCTGTTAATTGCGTTGTGTTCTATGGTCGATTTGTCTGTTTTGCTGGACGAAAAACCCCAGTTTCTGGGGGAACATTTTACATGACCATCTGCACAAGTCTAAGGTCCCTGCACGATGGGTTTCAAAATTGCTGACACCTTTGCAGAAGCAATGTCGAATGCAATGTTCTTGCTAACTGTTGGGATTTGTGCTACTGCAGCACTCGCCCTATTCCCCTTACCTAGCACTGTCAGACTTCTTGTTTCGAGAAATGAAGAACCCATAGCACATAGAAATAGTACAATCCTTTTCTGTAGTACATAGAAAATGATTAAAGTTCCTGTGAAATTTCACCTTTCTAGGTAAGGGTAGGAACTTTTTGATACCCCCTCGTATATCCGTGTTAAGATACGATATGAATTAGGCATCGTGACAAGGTTTTTTCCCTCAGGCGCCACAAACGCTAGCGTCCGTCCTGAATACGATTTAATTAACACATTCCGAACGAAATCTGCTGTATATGCTGATAGTAACTGTTCCCAGCCGGAAAATCTATCTGAACTGTAGCAGTTCAGAGAACGAGCTGATTTATTTGGCGAGCGATGTGAGTCTCAGAAATTTCTGCAGAGATCCTGGATTTAAGACTCCAGCTTAAATCCCAAGGCAACTAAGGGCGAAAACACAATACTATCACTTCACGAGACTTCATGTCTCGTGAAGTATACATGTCTAACGTCAAATGTGGGGAGCTATATTTGCCATTTAGTTTATTGCTCGGAGACGCACTGCTGTCATTGGCTGTATTCACAAGATAACACGTCGGATTTGCTGTATCAAGAATGTTCTTTTGAAATCATTCCATAAAAATATTGAGACAAAATACCACAGATATTTGGATAAAATTTTTAAATGCATACGAAATACGTAATACAGAAAAAAATAATTTTGTTTTTACTTTGCCTCACTCAAATGCAATGAGTGAGCGAGTATTTAGCTTAATGTTTAGCGCATGAAAAAGGGATAGAAATAAATTAGACCTAAAGAATGCTGAAGGAGAACTGTTGGCGAAAACCAATCACAATATGTCATGCAAAGAATTTTACGCATATGCACTGAAAAATGAAAAACTGTTAAAGAAAATTCGCTCAAATATGTATTGTAAACAATTATGTAAAACAGTTGATGTTAATACTTATAAAAGTTTCCTTTAGTGTTTATAACTCCTGCAATAAAATTTTCCGAATTAAACGAATTAAAGCGCAGACTATAATTCGGTTAATTTTATTAAAATTTGACTAATTTTGCATTCCACGAACTTGTAAAAATCAACGTAATATAAAAATAAAATATTTGTTATTAAAATTGTTCGTATTTTTTTTTTTTTTAAGATATAATGCGAGCCCCCCAAAACGAGGAATGAATACTCCACACATAAAGCATGAGTACACCGTCCGTAGCCGAGTGGTCAGTAGCGGGAGTGCAGTAGCACACGCTCTTTGAGTAGACTGGGGTTCAAGTCCCTGACTGCTAAATACGGTCGATTTACCAACCCGCACTGGACCAGCGTGGCAGCTTACGGTCCATTTCCCTCAGCATGAATTGTTGAGGAGGCTTCCATTCTGCAGTGGGTTGATAAGGGCTGCAGTTTACCTTTACCTTTTTTTACACAGAGATCAAATTTTTAATCTGGTCACTCTACGTTACAGTGATGCTTCTTCTACGACCGACTTCACAGTTTACACTAAACAGTGACATGACGAGGGTCCCATAATGTGGTAATACAGGCAGTTCTCGCTTTACGAGTTCCCGGGTTTAAGAGTTTTTTCCCCCCGAGTATCAACAAAATCGAAAATATGAACATTAATTGAAAAAAATGAATGTTAAACATTCATAAATACCGCATTTCAAACCACGCGCATAGCTATACAATACAGTGTACCCAGCTTAATGATATTAATCCGTTCCAGAGACACCCATCGTATCGTGAAAATATCGTAATGTGAACCCAATAACACATTGTTTTTTTGGTAATTCGTTCCACGATCTCGGAAGTTTAAATTTTCGCTATATAATTCTCTAAAAGGTCGTTTTTATAGTGCAATTGTATTTGTTACCAATTCAAATCACTAAAATGCACTACACTTTTATCGTTATCATATGTTCCGTTATAAGAACGCCTTTTAAGATATAATTTTGAACGCCTTTGTGACATATTTCTGAAGGTCACGACCATAAAACAATAAAAACAATTTGTACTTTCCAGTTTATTGCGCTTTTCTGTTACTGCAAGCAATTATAAACGGGTAGTAAACTCGATGTTATTGCATTCGCGAAAATACCCACAGCTGGAATTGTGTGGTTTTTTGCGTTATTATGGTGAAATGTATTTCCCCTTTACGGAAATCTTCAATCGTATAAAAACATAAATAAAATTTCTGAATCTTCTCTTCATTCCTTTTTTTTTTTTTATATAAGCTTTGTAAACTTGTTACTCTGCGCAAATTGTGTTAGTTGCAATTTGTGCGTTCCTTTAAAAAATGCTTGTGCATCTATTGAAACTTATAAATAAAATAGAAGATTATCTTGGAAAGAAACTCCTCTTGAAGCATCTCTGAAGAAGATTACTCCTTGTGCAACAAACCGAGTGCCGAGCCAATAATAAGTGATCAACGAGAGTGCATTTAGTCGATGATGAAGAATAAACATTCTTTAAAATTTGTAAATCATAAAGGATTTCTTTATTATTATAATTTGCTTGATTTTACAGGCTACGTTTTAATTTCTTTGGATAAATCAATCATTGTTTAAACATAAACTAATTTCATTGTTGAGAACGTAAGCCCTATTTTTAATATTATGTCTATGGGATTTAATTCCCGCTTTACGAGCGCGCGCTAGGAACGAATTAACTCGTAAAGTGGAGAACTACCTGCAGTGTGTTTCCGCCTTAAGGCTATGAAGTGTTAGTATAATTTTTCTGTATTAGCTTGCATTCTTAGATTGGGCTTCTTCATTTCTGGCCGAAAAACCCGACATTCTGGGAGATAAAAACTCGCAATCATCGTCCCACACCGACAAATTCTACCTCTCTGCGAAAAACGCCGATAAACGTTTCTCCCGTTGAGGCGGGATTTAAACATAAATCTTTTTCACATAGTGAGCATTGATGGAGATAATTACTGCAATAATGGCAAAGGAACAAAACCTGACTACTGGAACTCTTTCTTGGTATCAGGGCCGGCCCGAACAAAAGCGCGATCCAGTGCAAAGTTGACTTGCGGGGCCTTGATAAAAATTTCGTTTAACAAAATAATTTATTGCATTTTGATATTTATTACATTGCACAAATTGGTTTAGTAAGGACTACATGAAAATGATAAATAATTAAATTATTTTAATAAAATTAACATTTCAATCACAAAAAAATCTTTAATAAATCAAATAAGAAAAATAATTGCTTCATCTACTTATAAAATAAAATTTGGTATGCGACTTAATCGGGCGTCTCCGTAGCCAGGTGGGAAGGAGCAGCAGTGCGTAGCACACGCTTCTTGATTAGACCGGGGTTCGAGCCCGTCACCACCAAATACGGAGTATGCGGAAAGGTCAAGGAATGACCACCGCATATCCCGGAGCAATATGGCCTTAGTTGCTAATGCTCCTAAAAACCAAATAACGAACGAATAAATAAATAACTAAATAACGCGACTTAATCGAATAAGATCACAATGTGTGATTTTTGTTTCATTTTCTTACATGTTTTATAGCAAATTCGTTCATAATATCATTATTATTATTAGCCATATGGTGCAAGGAAGCCTGAGGCTTATGCTGCACCAACCAAAAAAAAAAAAAAAAAAAAAAATTTCTGAATTACCCCAAGAGAGAGAGAAAACAAGAGTCAGAAGTAGAAGGGAATCACCAAGAAGGAGAAGAATAATGATATCCAGCTCAGGACCTTGGGTGTGCCAAGCCCATACTCACCAGATGTGAGCCCCTGGGGTTAATTTAGTTTAGTATTTAGATTTAGTCATCATAATTTAGTTTTTTGGCTATTTCGGATTCGATAGATAAAATTGGGGCTCACATCTGGTGAGTATGGGCTTGGCAAACCCAGGCTCCTGAGCTGGATATCATCATTCTTCTCTTTCTTGGTGATTCCTTTGTACT
Source organism: Mastigoproctus giganteus (assembly GCF_048544385.1). Lineage (NCBI taxonomy): Eukaryota > Metazoa > Arthropoda > Arachnida > Uropygi > Thelyphonidae > Mastigoproctus > Mastigoproctus giganteus. The sequence continues at coordinate 101,969,231 of NC_143587.1, read as the reverse complement.
TCTCTCTCTCTCTTCTTTCTTTCTTTCTCAGGGGTAACTCGGGATTTTTTTTTTTTTTTTTTTTTTGGCTGGTGTAGCATAAGCCTCAGGCTTCCTTGTACCATATGGCTAAAGAGGTAAATCGTTCTTGACTAATGCCAGATCAAGTAATTTTTTTTATTATTTTCAATCTTGAGAAAGATCTTTCTGCAGATTCGACAGTAATTAGTAAGGTTAATATAATTTTCAGAACAGTAACAAAATTTGGATACAATTCAAATAAATTATTTTTCAGTAAATATTGTAATATTTGTAACATTGTGATCCTGGGAGGCAAAACTCGACGACAAATTTTGATTTCATTAAATAAATCAATGCAATCAATATCGTCTTGCAAGGTCGCATTTAAGTCTTTGCAACATTTAAAAAGATAGTTTTCAGCCAGTTTTTGAATATTATCCGAATTATATAAAAAACCATGTGATGTCTCATGTTCGTGATAAATTTCGAATCTTTTCTTAAAAGAAATAATCGCACTATCGATTATATTGAATTCTGAAATATTCTTCGCCTGATGAAATAGGCTGATCGGTTCCTTCATAACAAAATTGCTTTGTTTTTCGTCCAGTTCTTCGATTCTTAAATTCAGATGTCACTTGTAATTCTTCAGCTATTTCCTTTGCAGTTATTAAAGAAGATTAGAATCCTGATTCACGATACCATTCAAAAAAATTTAAAAGGCCTTTTAAATGTGAATTTGCAGTACCGATATCTATATTTGAATTTTGAAATATGTACCTTGCTCACAATATTTACTTCATTCAGTATGTCATACCAAATTACCAAACTTAATAAAAATTCAAATGAAGTAAGTTTATTTTCGATTGATTGGATTTCGTTTTCATGTCACTGGTATGTTCATAAAGGTATTTCAAAGCTAGAGAAAATTGTGGTACTTGGTATTTCACACTTTCGAGGCGACATTCCCACCTCGTTTCTGACAGTAGTTTTGGAGTAAGATGTTTGACATGCTCGTTTAATATATCCCAGCGTATCACAGAACTTTCAAAAAATATTATATATGCTTTGTAAAGTCCCAAAAAATGAATTTGCCAAAGAAGATGATTTTGAAATGTCTCCAAGAACTAAATTCAAATTATGACTTCCGCAGGGCATATATTGTGCTTTGGAATTCTTTTGCAGGATAAGTGCTTGCACGCCTTTATATATATACCTCTCATAGCTCCGTTATCGTACCCCTGTCCTCGACAGTTCCCTAAATCTAATTCCTTCTTTTCTAATATGCTTTCAATTTTGGCTGATAACTCTTTTCCTGTCGAGTCTTTTACTGTTTCAAAACAAATAAATCGTTCTTGTATACTCACATCACTTTCAGAGTTATCTACATTAAAATATCTTAAAATAACAGATAATTGTTCTTGATGGCTTACGTCTGGAGTGCAATCTAATAAAATTGTGAAATACTTAGCTTTCTTAACTGTATTTATTATTTCCTTTCTAACTTTTTTAGCCAAAGCAGAAATCAGTTCATCTTGTATTCTATGAGATAAATAGGAATGCGATGCTGATTCTACGCACCGATCCCAATGTTGTTTCATGATTGGGTCAAATCTTGCAAGTAATTCTATGAGACCTAAGAAATTACCTTTGTGCGGTTTATATAAAGCATCGCTACTGCCTCTGAACGCCAAATTATGCTCTGATCAATATAAAATTGCAGCCACTATTCGTTCACAAACACATTTTAAACGCTGTTTCGTTTTTAATTATATTTTCATGTTCTTTGTCAATAGTGTTTCCAAGTTTCAAATTCTTTTCAAGTTGTAACAATTTGTACATAGCTTGTAAATGATATTCTGATCTTTCATGACTTTGTAATCGCGAACTTAAATGTACCCAATCGTTAAGTCCAGTTAAACACAGAAGTGGTATTTGAAGAGAATAACTTACACGCATAACACAATGTGGCATCTTTGTACTTTGAGCAGAGTAACCACCTTCGTTCTTGACGGTCCCCATTCGTTAATTTTCTTAAATAATAATTTTAAGAAAAACTTCTGTTATTTTTTTCTTTCGGAAAATCGTAGTTTTTTACTTGTGTCACGCCATTTTGTACGATAGCCATTCTAAATTTATCAGTTATAATTTCAGGCCAAGTACCAGGATTATTGATATCGACATTTTCGTCTTCGTCGCTTTGTTGATTCTCTTGAAGCTGCGGTCCTCGGAATAATTCATCTTGTTCTTTGTTCGACGCTGACAAAAAATCATCCGTCTTTACGTTTCCCTCTGCTTCATGATTATCTTCCCGTTGTACAGTTTTCTTATCATCGCGTTCCTCTTCATTAGGACGAGAGCTGGCTTTATGATGATCAGGATCGTTTTCGTGGATGTCGCATGGCGTAATTTCATTTCCGCGAGTTTGATCTTCCAGTAACTGTGAATTATGCGTTTCTTCGGTTTGTTGCACATTTTCGGTTTTTAAAAATTTTGCAAGGGAGTTCCTCTGTTTTTCCGTAATTTCTTCTCCCTTTCTTTTTTTCTTCAATTTATCAGAGCCACACATATACTTTCTTCCTGCATCTCTGTCTCTACTAGTCATGTTGCGAAATAGATACGAATATGTTATTTATTTTCACACCTCGCGAATCGCGATAAAAACGTACGATGTACGATCAGCTGCCATATATATATATATATATATATATACATATATATTTATTCGTATTTGTGGGGAATATTTATTCAATAATTTCAAAAGACACGCCATTTGAAAAATTAAAATGGCGTGTCATTTTAAAATTTTAAATGTATTCAATTTAAAAATTCAATAAATTATTATATAATTATTATTTTTATTTGTATGCGTCGATCAGCCTAATTGTTTATAAGGTCTCTAAGAGACTCAATAATATTGCGGTAGCCTACATTAGGATCAAATGAGTAAATAGCCCACTAAAGAAGCGTAGTTAATGAGTAGCCTACTAAAAGGCTTCTTTTTGAATAGCCTACTAAAGAGGCTTAAAATGAGTAACTAACAGACTCAAAAGAATTGTAGAGGCCTAAAGGTAGGCTCTGAATGATTCGGTGACCTACTAAGAGGATCAAAAGAATTATAAAGGCCTGAAAATAGGCTCAATATTTTTTATAAAATTACGTTTAGATTGACCAAAATAAATACAATGGTCTCGATCACTTTTCACAACCTTTAGACATGGTCTCAGAAAGTTTTTAAATTCTGTACAGTGGGATCAACTGACGATGTTACCAACAGCAAATTCTAAGTGGGAAGCATTCAAGGAATTAATCATGGATGCTACTAAAAGTTTCATACCTATTAAGAAATATTGGCCTTAGAGAAATGTGGCCTTAGTCGTTGATGCTCCTAAAACCCCTACTACAACAACATCCCTTGTTGAGTGGTGTGTGCCATCTTATATATGTAGTCTTAATGAAGGTTATTGTAGTGTCTGCCATTGAGCGCCTTCTTTGCTCATCTTTCTGTCTTGGTTTCTTCTGTCGGTGTGAGTGTGGTCTCTTTGTTGAGGTTGAGTGTTGTATGCCATTGGTCTATTTTCCTTATGGCTTGGTAGATTGGTGCTGTGTTTTCTTGGAAGTAATCCCGCAGGTTCTTAATTGATTTTTCTATTGCTCAGTGAGGTCAGTCAATCCCTTTCTTTCTTCTTTATGGGCTATGGTCAATCTCTTGATGGCCAACTTCGATTGTTGTTCACTGCTCTTCGTTATGATTTGCCCAGTCGACCTCATAATCTTTGATTTCAAAGTAGTACATTTTTGTTTTTACTGCATACGTGTTTGCGGCTCTAACTGTGTTCCCGCCTTTCAGCTTTGATTTTAGCAAACTTTCCAGTATCTGATGGTATTTCTCAGTTAGGCAAGCCTTTCTCTTTTTGTGTTCTAACTGGTGGGCCTGCATCATCCCAAGATCGATTTTTCTATTGTTCGTATGTCTCTCCCTCTGTCATGGCTTCAATCTCTTCACTGATCTTCTGCTGGTAATTTAGTCCGACTAGATATCATTGAAGTAATCCATGGATTTTGTATTTGTCAATGCCAAATTGCATCCTGATGTCAGTGCTGAACTCTTTTGTGATCTGGAGTATCTGTTTGAGTTGATTCTCGGTTGCAGCATAGAGTTTGATGAAATTAATGCTGATCAGATGAGAGAGGGTGTACGGGTTATTTTTTCTTTCTTTTAAGGTATATCCGTACTCGCTGTTATTGAGCATGGTGGACAGTGGGTTGAGTGCTAGGCAGAACCATAGTGGGTTCAGAGCATCTTCCTGGAAGATTCCTCTTCCGATGCGGGTCAATCTGGTCGTGATGTTTGCTATCTTGACGGTGACCCTCCATTTGGCCATTGGCTTAATACTAATAATAAATAATGTTGAAGTAGCAGGCAATGTCAGCATCCAAAGTAGTATTTTTCAAGATGATTCACTCTCACCTTTATTATTTATAATATCGATGATATCACTATCATTAAATCTGAGGAGAACAGGCCACGGGTATCAAACATTGAAAACATAAAGTTTTTCCACCTTTATATAGATGATGTGAACCTGTACAGCAAGTCACCACCTGAAATAGAATCACTACTTAATACTGTTCAAATCTCCAGCTCAGAGACGACAATGGAGTTTGGGCTGGATAAATGTGTACCTTTCAATCGAGGAAAATTCATGTGCACAGAGGGAATAAAAATGCCTGATCATAACGATGTTAGGAGCCTCAATCCAGACGAAGCCTACAATTTACAAGGAATACAACTGAAAGGTGAAGAAGATCCTGAAATCGAAAGTCAATGGTGAGAATACCATCAAAATCATTAACACCTTTGCTGTCCCCATTGTTTGATACATTGCGGGAATTGTATTTTGGACTCAAGATGACTGTCAATCATACTCTTCACGCACGTGTTGATGTGGATAGACTGTGTCTTCCACGCTGCAAAGGTGGAGGACAAATTTTGCAAGTTCAAAAACCTGTAGAAGAGAAGTGATCATTAGTGCAGTACATCAGAAAGAGCCAAGAGTAGTCCTAAAGGAAGTCAGGAAAGAAGGTGTATTGTTACTATTAATAATAATAATAATAATTATTATTATTAGCCATATATGGTGCAAGGAAGCCTGAGGCTTATGCTGCGCCAGCCAAAAAAAAAAAAAAAAAAATCCCCAAGTTAGCCTGAGAGAAAGAAAAGAATGATGATATCCAGCTCTGGACCTTGGGTCTGCCATTGAAGGCATGTGAAATGAGGATTATAAAAACACGGGCCTGAAGAGAAAAGTGGCATAACAAAACACTGCATGGCCAATGTATTAGTGCCACTGAAGGAAAAGTTTATAGCACGAAGACATGGCAGTGGCTAATAAAGGGAGCATTTAAAAAAAAAAGAAACTGAAGGCCTCATATTAGCAGTTCAAGAAGAAGAAACTTGCACTAATGCAATAAAGGCTAAGATTGACAATTGCCCATAAGGACAGCAAGTGCAGAATTTGTAAGGAATCCAATGAAATAGTTGAACATCTCGTATGTGGCTGAAAAAAGATCCCACAGATGGATTATTTAGAGAGGCACAACAGAGTGGTCACCATCATACATTAGAACATTTGCAAAAATATAATTTACCATCTTGCAAAAACTGATGGGACCACAATCGAGAAAAAGTTGTGCGGAGTAATGAGTCCAAAGTGCTACGGGATTTTTGAATACAAACAGGCAAACACCTTTTCCATAATACAGTACACCCCACTTGACAGTGGTTGAAAAGAAGCAGGCATGGATAATTTATATCACAATACCCAGAGACAGCAGAGTCGAAGAAAAACAGCAGGAAAAGAGGACAAGATATGAAGACCAGCAGATCAAAATGTAACTGACTCTGCGAAAGAAAAATAACAATAGTGTCCATAGTTGGCACCACTGGGGCTATCCAAAAGACATAGAACATCACCTGAACATCCTAGGTGCAGATAAGAGTTCAATCCACCAAAAGCAGCACTACTTGAAACAGCACATACAGTATTTTTGATAATACCTTTTGATTACAGTATAATGTTTGATTGATTATCTTTATTTGAATATTAGGAAAGCATGTGAATAATAATAAGTATTAATCACAAAAAATGACAATATTTTGAAACATTTGGCAATTAACACACGAAGCAAATAAGGTTATGAAATATGTAAGAAAATTATAAAAGGAAAGTACAATATAATGAAGTACGTGCACAGACGGATTTACCATGAAGCTAATGAAGTTTAAGCTTCAAGGCCCTGGCATTATGCTCACATGGTCATATGCTTTTGTAAAATTTGCTGCAAAAGTAAGATATATTAACCACAATCAGCTAAGACCGCTGTCTCTTTCCTCTCTGTCACACTTCCTCTCGTGTCTTAAAGAGGGCCCCAAAAATTGTATAAGCTTCAGTCTCCACAAAACCTGGATCCACTCCTGCACAGCTAAGAAAAATGCCATGCTGCTTTCTGCCTTGGTACCTTCTGTATTGCCAATTTTCTTGAATGGCAATAATGCTGAAAACTAAAGGGCCCTTTGGCTTTCTTGTGTTTGTATTGCGATGCTTTTGAATATCACTTAATTTGGCTGTCAATGTGCATTTAGAATATTTACAAAAACGATTTTAAATAATCGTTATCTAATTTGAAGTCAGTTCTTATATTTTGCGCCATTGATCACGAAAGTGTTGAATATATTTTTTGCCCATTTAAATTACACACTGTAGTTTAATATGAAAATTCACAAGCAAAAAAAAAAAAAAAAAAAAAAATTAAAGTAATTGAATCATCACAAACGAAAAGGGACAAAGGGGCTCACATCTGGTGAGTATGGGCTTGGCACACTCAAGGTCTTGAGCTAGATATCATCATTCTTCTTTTTCTTGGTGATTCCCTTCTATTTCTCTCTCTCTCTCTCTCTCTCTCTCTCTCTCTCTCTCTCTCTCTCTCTCTCACAGGGTAACTCGGAAATTTTTTTTGGCTGGCGCAGCATAAGCCTCAGACTTCCTTGCATTATGTGGCTAATAATAATAAGTTTTAGTCACCACCTATTATTATTATTATTAGCAGCTGTATGGTGCAACAAAGCCTGAGGCTTATGCTGCACCAGCCAAAAAAAAATTGAGAGTTACCCTTGAGAGAGAGAGAGAGAGAGAGAGAGAGAGAGAGAGAGAAGGAAGGAAATCACCAGGAAAGAGAAGAATTATGATATTCATATCAGGACCCTGGGTGTGTCAAGCCCATACTCACCAGATGTGAGCCCCTGGGGTTCAGAACAGTGGTTTGCATGTGGAAACGATTTAATAAGTTACTGCATCTATGTTTTAGGCAGGATACTCTAGTAATTCGAAAAGTGAACCAGCATAAAGCGACCGTTTTATTAGGAAAGTTAGACTGTACAAAGTCGAATTTCAAAGAAAGGAATAGAAGAGTTCTGAGTGATTGGTGGAAATTCATATATCTTTCTCTGATCTGTAAATGATTCAGGAACAAATTTTCAGTTAAAAACAAAAAATACTGATATCAGAGTAATAAAATTACATTTCGTTCTGTGAAATAGTAACAAAATGCAAAGAATACTACAAAGATAAAATTAAATAAATTTACAGCAGTGAGTAACATATATTAGTATCAACAACTATACATTATGATGTATAGTTTGACGATTGCAGACGTCATGGACCATTCATAATTTGTGGATGAATTCAGAGCAACCCTATTCTGTTCTCTATTTAGAGTTGCACATTCATTATTTACTGAGTGCAAAAGGAAAAAAAAAAAAAAAAAAAAAAAAGGTGCGATCAAGAAAAATAACTTTTTGAAATTCATATTATATCTTTCCCTGTCCTGTAAATGAACCTTCAACAAATTTTCAATAAAAAAAAAATTACTGACGCCAGAGTAATAAAATTACACATCATTCTGTCAAATTGTAACAAAAATCAAAGAATAGTAAAAAAAAATAAATAAAAAATAAATCTACTGCAATGAATATCATATATTAGTATCAAAACTGGACAAAGTGTGACAAACGCCGACATCATTGATCATTCATAATTTATAAATGGGCCATCATATAAACTAATGAAACCTAGAATAATAAATTTACTTACATATTTAGCTTTTCTATCAAGTTAGAAAAGAATGGTGGTAATGCGTAAATTTTTTTTTGTGCTCCGAGAAACTTGAAATGTAGACTCACTACTTGAAAATATAGAATCACAGAATAGTACATGATGCTTGATAACAGCTGCAGAATTTTCTTTTTCTGCAAATAAAGAAAATGAAAATCTCTGTGACTGGGTGAATTTTTTTTTTTTTTTTGTTTCGTTTCCCCAGTTTCTCCTTTAAGGAGAAACTGGAGCAAACTCTGCAACAAATTTTCCCATCACAAATGAAAACAGAACAGATACTTATAAAAGGGCTATAAAATTTATTATTCATGGTCAGTGACACAGTCCAGGTCCTCTTGGCTGTATAGAAACAAAGCAATAGACAACAGTAGAATATTGTTGAAAAATGGCAAATGAACCTTAAAACCATATTTTTAATGAAACTGCATTCTTTGGAGTGACTGAAGTCGATGCTTTATTCTGCATCATCACTGTTTATTATACAGAAGGATTCCTCCCAATGCACTGATCAGTTTCAGATCATCATATGTGAGGATCAAATGATCCGCAATTTCGTGGTGTTTCTGGTTAGCATAGTAATAATTCATTCATAGTCCTTGTAGTTTTTCGTTTCAGATGAACAAAAAAAAACCAATCAAATGTAGCGTGAAAGGTGCTAAAACTACAACACTGGCCACAGGTAGACTGTTATGTGACAAATTTCTGTATTTTGAAATAAAACATATTCCCCTCCAACAACAATCAGAGTGTGCATATACACAAAAAATGTAAAATACATTCACCAACACTAAAATAAAATCGGACTGTGATATGTATTAATATATTTGACACTGGTTACTGAATATTTCACAACTATCTACGGTGGCAGACAAAAAAACTGCATCACTTGTGAATTTTGAAAATAGTGTTTTGCGCTGCATTGTGGATTGAAGAAATGTTTGAAATGCATTTGTGAGATTGAATATATATATATATCTCTGTGAATGAAATCCAATAAAGACTCTGAGATATACCTAATTGCCATAAATATCTTCCCAAAGAGTAAAGTGCGTAATTAACGGAAATATGAGAAATCATGCAAATGGCAATCATGACAACCAAACAATTTTTATTGCATTTACATGTACAAACTAAAATGGCAAGTCAACGTAATAGTATTGTGTACTGTAAGGGCTCACATCTAGGGAGTATGGGCTTGGCACACCCAGGGTCCTGAGCTGGATATCATTCTTCTCTTCCTTGGTGATTCCCTTTTACTTCTGACTCTGCGCTTGCTCTCTCTCTCTCAGGGTAACTCAGAAATTTTTTTTTTTTGGCTGGTGCAGCAAAAGCCTCAGGCTTCCTTGCACTATATGGCTAATAATTATTATTATTATTACAGGCCAATCACATGCCTACCAACAATGTACAAGATCCTGACCAGCTGCGTAACTAAGAAGATATCAGACCACCTAGAGAGTCAGAACATAATGGCCGAACAGCAGAAAGGATGCAAGCAGAGGAGCAAAGGATGCAAGGAGCAATTAACCATAGATGCTGCAGTTACGGAGCAAGCGTTCAAGAAGCGCCGCAATCTACACAAGGCCTTCGACTCCGTACCTCATAGCTGGCTAATAGAAACCCTGAAAATCTACAAGGTCAATCCGATAGTGAAAAACCTCCTAGGAGCAACAATGCGAAATGGAGTACCACCATTAAGGTCGAGAATATCACAACCAGACCAATCCCCATTAGAAGAGGAAATCTTTCAGGGAGATGCTCTGAGCCCACTATGGTTCTGTCTAGCACTCAACCCGCTATCCACTATGCTCAATGGCAGCAAGTATGGATACAACCTCAAAGAAGGAAGAAAGAACCTGTACACCCTCACCCACCTGATGTACATGGATGACATCAAGCTCTATGTGGCAACCGAGAAGCAACTCCAGCAACTACTCCGGATCACTGAAGAATTCAGCAAGGATATCAGGATGGAATTTGGTCTAGAAAAATGAAAGACCCACACACTGCACCAGGGAAAATTAGTTAACCAAAACTACCAGCTGCTGACTGGTAAAGAGATCGAAGCTATAAATACCTAGGGATGTGATGCAGGCTGAGCAGTTAGAGCACAAGGAAATCAAGAAGTGCCTGACTGAAAAATATCATCAGAGACTCAAAGCCTGCTGAAAGAAAAATTGAATGGAGGGAACACAGTTAAAGCCATAAACACCTATGCAGCTCCAGTACTAACATACACATTTGGGGTCATAGATTGGACTAACATCGAGCTAGAAGATATCATATGAAAGACAGGAAAAATGATGACCAAGAGTCGCCAACACCACCCGAAGTCATCAGTGGAGAGAATAACATTACCTCGGAAAGAGGGAGGAAGGGGCTTGATAGAACAACAGAAAACAGTGATAGTTAACTTGAAGGATTACTTCAAGAACAACACAGCACCACTCCACCAGGCCATAAGGAAATAGATAAGTGGTATACCCCACTCAACCTAAGCGAGGAAACCTCTCCCTCTCAGACAGTACAAGAAACAAAGTTAGAAAGATGGGCAAAGAAGACACTCCATGGCAGACACTCAATGACCTCCAACTGATGATGTTACCAACAGCAAATTCAAAATGGGAAGCATTCAAAGAACTTATCTTAGAAGCTACTAGGCTTTACATACCAACTAAGAAATATTGTTCAAGGTTTAGGCCTAAATGGATGTCAGATGAACTAATGAGACATATGGCAGAGAAGAAAAATGCATGGGATACATACAAATTAACACGTGACACAGAAGCCTATGATGGATACAAGTTGATCTGTAACTAAGTTACAAAGGAGGTTAGGCAGGCGAAGGCAGATTACGAGATATCTTTGGCAAGGGATGCAAAGAAAAACAGCAAAGAGTTCTTTTCTTATGTAAACTCTAGAAGGAAGGGAATGAATCAGATTGGTCCACTTGATATCGATGGGTCAACTGTTGATGATCCTGCTCAGGTAGCTAACAAACTAAATGAATATTTTGCATTGACATTCACACATGAGGAGTTATTCAGCGAGGGGAATGCCAGAGGTGCATTCAACTTTGGCAGCAAGCTAGAGAATCTTGTAATAACTGAGAGTAAAGTGGAGGAGAAATTGTTGAAGATAAACACAAGAAAGGCACCTGGGGTGGATGGGATCTATCCAGTTATATTAAAGGAAGCAGAAAAGGAAGTAAGCAAACCCTTAGCCATGATTATGAGAACTTCCTTGGACTCATGGGAGGTACCCATGGACTGGAGATGTGCAAATGTGACCCCAATTCACAAAGGAGGATCAAAGGCTGACACAAGTAATTATAGAACTGTGAGTTTAACTTCTGTTCCCGGAAAATTAATGGAGGCACTGGTTAAAGAAGCACTGCAGGATCATCTAGAGAAGACTTCAGTTATAGCTCGTACACAGCATGGTACACACACAGCTCGTACACACAATTTTGTTAAGGGGCAGTCTTGCCTCACCAATTTAATTGGATACTATGATGCAGTCACAAAAGAACAGGATGCAGGGAATAACTTTGATATCATATACTTGGATCTTAGAAAGGCTTTTGATACTGTTGCACATGGAAGACTGCTGCACAAATTGGAGCAGTGTGGCATTGGAGGCAAATTGCTGCTATGGATAAAGGGATGGTTGAGGGGGAGAAGACAGAGTGGTAATCAATGGACACTGCTCATCGTGGACTAATGTTATTAGTGGAGTCCCTCAGGGTTCGGTATTGGGTCCATTATTGTTTTCTGTATTTATAAATGATATTGATGATGGTATATCAAGCTTAATGTCCAAGTTTGCAGACGATACAAAGGTTGGCAGGGTTGTTAAGGACACTACTGATGCTATGCTTCTGCTGCAACAGGATCTGGAAAGGTTGAGCAGATGGGCTGAGAGGTGGCAAATGAAGTTTAACTTTGACAAATGTAAAGTACTACATATGGGAAACAGCAACCCCAGAGCAACGTATCAACTCTGTGGTACTACCCTGACAGTGGTAGAGACTGAAAGGGACCTGGGGGTTGTGCAGGCAGATAAGAAGTTCTCTGAGCAGTGCAGACGGGCTGCAAGAGTAACTCGTGGTGTATTGTCAATGATATATAGGAATTTTTCTAGCAGGGATAAGGAGGTGATTATTCTCTTGTATAAGGCAATGGTCAGGTCTCATTTCAAGAAGGATGTAGAGCTGCTGGAACAAGTACAGGGAAGGTCAACAAGATTGGTGAATGGAACAAAGGGTTGCTCTTATGAAGAAAGGCTTAAGTTTTGCAAATTACAGTGTCTGGAGACTAGGCACCAGCAAGGTGATCTGATAGAGGTGTATAAAGCCTTGAATGGTTTGAGCATGCTCAATGCTGATGGTATTCTTCCTCTTGCTCAGAATAATCACTTGAGAGGGCATAAATTCAAATTGAGGAGAGACAGATGTAGGATAGACGTGCGGCAATTTGCCTTTAGCCAGCGGGTGGTTGGTTGGTGGAACAGACTTCTATCCCTTGTCGTGGAAGTTGATAGCCTAAATAAGTTTAAGGCTCAGCTGGACAGGTATTTCAAATGAACAGAGAGGTGAAGTGGAAGTGGTTATTTTTTATTTATTTATTTATTTATTTTTTTTTTTTTTGGCTGATGCGGCATAAGCTTGCTTTCTTGCATCAAATGCCTCTACTAATGCTAATGCTAAAAGATCACATCGGCACCATTGCTTCCAATGCATGGCTCACAAGCGGGAAGCTCTTTCCCAAGACTGAAGGATTCATGCTGGCCATCCAAGACCAGGTAATCAACACCAGAAACTATAGAAAATACATTGCAAAGGAGCCTGGAAGCTGACACATGTCGACGATGCCACCTGGCCTTAGAAATGATCCAACACATCACCACTGGTTGCAAGGTGATCACCCAGACTGAGTGCACTCATAGACACGACCAGGTAGCCAGGATAATACATCAGAAGCTAGCTAGGCAATACCAGTTGACCAAAGAAAGTGTACCATACTACAAGTACAAACCCCAGGCAGTACTAGTGACCTGAACCCACAAACTGTACTGGGACCGCGCCATAATAACGAATAAGATCATCCCACACAACAGACCGGACATAATCCTTGTGGACAAGATGGAAAAGGCTACCTACCTACCTGATTGACATAGCAGTGCCGAACACTACCAATGTCTAGAAAATCCATGAGTTAAAAATTAGTAAGTACATGAACCTTAGACATGAGGTCAAGGAGATGTGGCATATGCAAGAAGTATCAACCATCCCAATCATCATGTCAACCACCGGTATGGTACCAAAGACTCTACATAGCAGCCTAGCAGCAATACGTCTCCCAGAGAACATCTATGAGGAACTCCAGAAAGTCGCAATCCTGAACACCTGTAGGATAGTCAGAGATTTCCTCGACCGACAGTAACACCAGAAGTTACAACCACCCTGTGTACTTGATAGCAATACCCGTCACGGAGTGGAACCCTTCAATCAGGGAGAAATAATATAAGAGCAACAACAATAATAATAATAATAAGCACACCACCAGGCCATAAGGAAGATAGACAAGCGGTATATCCCCACTCAACCTAAGCGAGGGGTCTTCCCCCAACTAGGAAGTACAAACGAAGCTAGAAAGATGGGCAGAGAAGACACTCAATGGCAGACATTATAATGTAAACAATACTTGGGCAGCCAGTCGCCAGGTTGATAAGAATGTGTTACATTTAATTTTTAAAAATTCTTGTTTATTAATGAAATTCGTTAATTGTCTTGAGAAATGAATCTGTCTTCGAAGTTTCACAAGTCCCATTCAAGCTCAGGCCCCAATGCAGCTGCATTGGCATAGTTACACCGCTGGACAAAATCATTTGTTTTTCTGGAGATTTTGTCTTTCAGTTAGCTCTTCGTAGACTACAACCCCTTGAGAGAATAGAAAAGAAGCGAAACGCTTCTTTTCTCTTTTTTTTTTTTGAATTTTTGGTTAAGGGAGGGCATATTCCCCCTCTTCCTTCCCCTGAATATGCCCATGTATATGAGTAATATTACTTTTTTAATACTCTTAAATTTATAAACAAAAAAATCTTTCATTGTTTGTTTTTTAAATTTCATTGCACCTTTTCATTCAGTACTGGGAAATAAATAAATAAAATTATAAAAAACTATAAAATCTTCAAATGTGTTTGGAGCTTTCCACTACGTCTGTGTCATGTCATAACCTTGGATTATGCTACAAATAGTAATTTTTTGTCAGCCAACTGAAAATTTAGCCCAGCAGCATCATCAGCCATTCCTCTTCGAATAGGCATGTGCTCACATCACTGGTTGAAGTTATATTTCTTTTGTGTTCTGTTTATATTATACTTTTTCTATTGTGGTTCTGTTATATTAATTAATATATAGATTAGTATTTATATCAATGTTATTATTTAAAATAAGTGCAATTGTTTTTTTTTTTTTTCTTATATAGAGTTTGAAGTACAATATGCCTTTATTAAATTTTAATGGACGATCAAGTGAGAGTCAGTCAACTTTTGTACGGCCATTTTCTTGTAATACAGGCACTATCAGCCCTACAAAGCCTTTAATTTCACATGTAAGAACAACTATTATATATAAAGTTATTTTTAAAAGTTCATGTCTTATAATTTATTATGTTCACTGTCCAGACAAAATGTTACGAACACCTACCTAATAGTGGGTATATCCTCTTTTTGCCGCCAGTACTGCCACTATCCAGGAAGGCGTGGACTCTAAATAACATCTGAATGTTGCATGAGGTATGTTGCAAGGGTTGAGGCCCATTTATCTGGGATAGTCTGTGGCAAAGGTTCCAAATGCCATATCTTTGGACTCTAGTAATCCCAGATATGTTCTATGGGATTCACGTTCAGCGACCAAGGTCACTTTGGTTCATTAAACCACTGTTGAATAATACAACAGAAACAGTAAATGGCAACGTGCTATGGCACATTATCCTGCTGGGATACACCTGTGCCATCCGGAAAGGCAGTTCCTATGAGGGGGGATGTACTTGATCAGCCACAGTTGATAAAAAAAAAAGAAGTCATATTAGGGCCACCTAAGATCGACCTTATAAGCCCACATGTATTATGTATATAAATTGCATGTGTTTTCTGGTCGATTTGCCTGTTTTAATGGACGAAAACACCTTGCTGTCCATGGTTTTGGACAGCAAAGTTTTCCTCAATGAATAAAAAAAATAAATTTTCTGTTTATACTCTGGCACGACAACCAAGTCAGTAGAGTTTACAATAAATCATCAATACAAATATTTATTGTATTTAGTAGTCACGGGCTTGAACCCCGGTCCACTCAAGGGATGCGTGCTATGCACTCTCGCTCCTGACCACTCGGCTACGTAACTCAGCCGTGGAATAAAAAAAGCTTATAAAAGTTTCTAAAAAAAGTCATCACAATGAATAGGTAATTTTTAGTATTCAGAGTATGTTCCAGGAGCATGAGGGCTGCAAGAGATTCGTAGGAAAACATCCTCCATACCAACACATTGCAGCCACCTGCCTGTTTCTTTTGGACCAGAACATCGGAATTATTCCTTTCTGCAGTTTCTCGTTGTACCCTCCATCTACTGTCCACATGGCATATCAGGAAAATGAGGCATGGGGAAATTGTCATGCCTCATTTTCTAATCGTCAGTGATTAGAAAATCACTGACGATTAGAAAAATTTGCCTTTATACTTCTGATTGTTCCTGGCTGAAGCCATTGTTTTCTATTTATCAGCCAGGTAATACAAGGTGGAACAACTTACATTCACGACGACCATCAATGAGGCATGGAGCATGACAATTGCTCAGCGACTGCTGCCCTACCCATCTGCACACTCTTGGAACCCCCTTAACTACAGCAATCCATGAACAGCTCACAAGATTCACAGCTTCCATAATCCCTTCCGTAATCCAAGACTGATTCCTTGTGAGTAGCAAAGTTGGTATAATCATTTTCCTCCCCATACCAGGTGGAAAATACCTGAGTTCGAATCTCGTTCATTAATGCCAGGAATTTTTATGGACCTTTTTAACATGGCTCATTTAGTCTGTCTCAGGCAAGGGTAGAATAATTTTTCTATTGGAAAGTCGTTTTTTTTTGTCCAGCAAACAGCAAATTGATCACATAACACATGCAATTTAGAGACATTTATATACAGCACAATATGGCCTCGGCAACAATAACAACCTGACAATGATTCCTTTTGTGAAGTCCATCGGAATACGTCCCTTGACCATGTCAATCAAGTAATTTGGATGGACCGCATGCTGCTATCCTGCCGTATCACTTTCACCGGTTCTCACGGTGGCACATGTGCTATCCATCAGGAAGGAATGGCTGATTATTAAAACATGAGGTAGGTCATAATATCTTGACTGGACAGTGTAATTTAATGTAATTTAAATGAAAAATGGTTTGTCATTTAAGTAAATTGCAAAGTGTGGCTGCTTGAAAATAATTTAATCTAAACAGAGGTCTTAAAAGCAGCCTTAAATTTATTTCATGAAAAGTAAAAAAGTTACATTCAATTATATATATGCACTCTGCCTAAAAGTTTGGAATCACAATGTAGCATGGTCTGTGCTTGTTAATAGGGGAGACTTTTTACAGGGATGGGATACACAAATAGAAGGGGTGCAAGAATATTTGCCGATGCTATTGAAGCAGCGATAGGCAGGTTGGAAACCTGCTAGCTTGTGGGAATACATAGACTAATAGTTTAACTAGAGCTGCAGGCAGAGGTTAAAGCGATTCTTGCATTGCTACTATTGATACATGCAGCAGCATGGGAAGCAAGGTGTATGATTTCAAGCCCTACTGTGGGTCATCATGAAACAAATGAATACATGGGCTGTGTTAGGATATCTAAGAGTAAGAATACGTGCATATATACTTGCATGTACACTAATGCTAGGATCATTCTAAATCAATTTGATTAATTTGAAGTACTGATTAAGTCATCAAATGCAGCCATTGTGGGGATAGTAGAGATATGGTGTCACTCAGAAATAAGTGATGTTGAATTTAAATAGAGGAAGTACAATGTATACAGGAAGGACAGACAGACAGGACAGGAGAGGTTGAGGGGTTATGGTCTTAGTTAAGAAGCATATTAAATCTAAAGCAGTGCATCCAGTTGACTTGGGTAACGAGTGCAATGTGGGTCAGTTTGGTTTGATACCACTGGGAAAACAAAATTGATAGTTGGAGTGTGTTATAGGCCTAATGACTGTGATAAGTATACCAAACTGCTATACAGGGAAATATAGTGGGCCAGCAAATCAGAATGTCTCATAATGGTGGATTTTAACTTTCCAAATGTTGACTGGAATTTGTGAGTTTGTCAATCACACCAGAAGACTTTTGTAGATTTCTTGATTGACTGTTTTCTACAGCAGCATGTTAGAGAGGCAACAGGAGGAAGCAGTACTCTTGATCTGGTTATCAACAGTGATTTGTCATGCATTGAGAATCTGCAGGTAAAAGATCCACTGGGTGGCATGATCACAGTGTACTAATGTGAAATTTAATTAAAGAAAATAGCTACTGTCAAAGATAAAGGCTTTTGCTTTCATTAGAGTGACTATAGAGGTCTGAGACAATTTTTAAATTGTGTGCAGTGGGACCAACTGATGTTACCAACAGCAAATTCTAAATGGGAATTATTCAAAGAAGCTATTAGGCATTTTATACCAACAAAGAAATACTGTTCAAGGCTTAGATCTAAATGGATTTCAGATGATCTAATGTGATGATGGATGTCCTCCTATCTTTAAAATAGCTGAGAAGCAAATAACAATATGTTAAGCACTTAAAACATCTAGGTGTGATCATTGACGACAGATTTAATTTTACTTTCCATGTAAACCACTTGATAGATAAAATCAAGAAATTACTATGGCTATTCTCAGAGAACTGACTGGGGGCTTGGATGCAGAGTTCTTCTCTTATACTACAAGGCAATATTCATACCTATTGCAACCTAAGCTGCTCTGGTTTGGTATGGCAGAATTAAAAGCATCAAAGTGAAATCAAAATTACTCTAGTTGCAAATATCCACGATTCTTAGAATGCTCTGCACCAGTAGAACTGTCTCAACTGATGCCCTGCAGTCCATAGTTGGAGTACTACTTCTGGATTTGTATAGTCTATATCGTGCCTTCTGCTGCTTTCAAAAACATCAAACCTCTGTGGAATTCTATGGAATACAGAATGACCTTCTTGCAGACACCAAAGCTGAAAAAGCCTGGATTTGAATTTTAGAATTAATAAAAATTTGGCAGGATTGTTGGGACATGACCTCTAAAGACACAACTACATATAAATTTATACCAGATGTCTCCTTTACTGCAACAAGAAAAATTCCCTACAGTTCTCTCCAAACCATGGTGAATTTTTATCATAACTGGACATGGTTCTCTTAACTCCAAACTCTTTCATTTCAGAATAAGTAATACTGATTTATGCCTTTGTTTCCAACAGGAGGACTGGAACCACCTGCTCTATCATTGCCCTTTGTACACTGACCTACAGAAATCATTACAAGGGATTTCTCGGAATCCTAAAACAATTTGCTTCTGATTTATTTGCTAGAAGAAAACTTCTGTTGGCCAATCCTGCTTCAGCTTTACCTCCATCTCCTGCAGTGCCTCCAGCACCTTCAATAATGTTGTTGTCAGTTTAAACATAGTCATCTTACCTCAATGAGTGGTGTCTTACAAAGTTGAAATCTTGTCACCTTGAATAGCTTTCAGAAGATCATCTTTTTGTAGATCCACCCTACATGGATCCAGTTTTTTTATTTATTTATTTTTTAAATTTTTTATTTCCCATCAGGCCTCGGCAACCTGAGAATTGCTGGCACCCAATGGTATTGTGATGGTGTGGGATTCATCCAATATCGGACAGTTCACTTTTTTTTTTTTTTTTGTACCTGAGTCTGGGCAACTATGGATATGATTTTATTTTATTCATCTTTTTCCTTTTATTCTATTTTATATTTATCATTATTATTTTATTTATACATTTTTATTATCTTCTTTTTTTAAATTTAAATTTTTATTTTATTTATTTATTTTTTTCCTATGCTAGTACCCTTAGTTTGGGTAGCTGTGGGTACAGGATTTTGCTAGTACCCAATGTTATTGCACTACCTCAGGTGAGTGTGGGACTTCAACCTCTCCAGGGCAGACAAAGGTTGTAATGGCCTATCCCCACTTGGCCAGGGGCACATCTAGTTGTGGCCCACTTCCTTGTGGTGCAGATGGGAACTAGGCACACTTTCCAAGAGATAGCCTTCTCGGTGGCAAAGAGGTTAGAAACAACATAACACATACTCTACACAAACATAATGCCACACACATTTATGGCCATTCTACAGAGTTTTGTACCACCACAGAGCACCATGGCAGAGTTCAAATATTTCAAAATAGTTCAAATAGTTCAAAAGCCATACAGAAGATACTATTAATGTCTACATGTCTACATTCATGGTTTAGATGATCCCATAAAAGCTCTATTGGGTTTAAGTTAGGTGACTGGGGGTGGCCACACAATAATTTGCAATTCTCCTCCCAGTTGTTTTGTTCATAGAACATACCTGCACAGCTTAGAGCTGTGCTTTGGATCATTAATATAAACTTTCTTGTAATATAAAATTTCTTCCATATAGCCAAAGTCCCCAGAATATTGTTTTATGTTCAAGAATGTTTTTATAGCTTTCTTTTCTTAAAATTTTCTTTTTTTTTTTTTTTTTAATTTCTTTAAAACTGTGCTTGCTGTAGGCACTAAACAACATGGCACCATATTTTCTTCAGTTGATTGTCTCACATAAACTCTACGCTTGCATCCGAAAATTTCAAATTTGAATTCAGCCATCCACAGTATTTTTTGTCTGCTCTTCAAATGGCCAGTTAATCATGTTTAACTAATCAAGTTAATCATGTCTTTCAATTTCTAGTTTTAATAAGGGTTTTAGGACTTCTACATGACCATGAAGTCCTGCTTGTTCAAGATGAAGTTTTGCAGTGATGTAGACACAGGATTTCTCTATTCCTCTTGAACTCATTTCAGGCACAGTAAGTTGTAGATCGAGTTTAGAAATCAGTGTTCTGGTTTTATCTTGTGCTGACGTAGTTACTCGTAGTCGTACAAATCATTGTTTATCCTTTAAACTTCCAGTCTCCCTGATTAGCTGAAAGGTAGTTTGTACTCCATTAAATGAAACACTTATTTTACTTTTATGGAATAACTTTCTTTGTACAGAGTTATTAGAACACTTCTTTTTTCAATACTCATTTCCTTATTTCTTGCCATGTTTATCACGAAACATACAAAACTTACACCAAACACTCTTTGTGGATGCTGGATATTAGATTTTATAAGTTACGCTCTTACTATTTACAATTTTATATTTACTACTTACAATTTATGTTATTGCAAAACACCATAATCATGCCCAATCTTCTATAATATTGAAACAATACTCCCACTTTATAGAATATTCTAGAATCATTTACAATGTTCTATTCCATTCAGAAGTCTTATACAGTTTTTGGAATATTCTTGAAATTTCTTAATTATTATTTAAATTTTTTATTTTTATACAAATTAGAAAATATTTTAATAGAAATTGGAAAACAGTTTGGGCCTATTTTAATAAAAATTTTGAAAATTAATAAAAATGGAACATGATTGCAAGCTTTTAGATTTTATATTATTATTATTATTATTAGCCATATGGTGCAAGGAAGCCTGAGGCTTATGCTGCACCAGGCAAAAAAAAAAAAAATTCTGAATTACCCAGAGAGAGAGAGAGAGAGAGAGAGAGAGAGAGAGAGATAGAAGGGAATCACCAAGAAAGAGAAGAATGATGATATCCAGCTCAGGACCCTGGGTGTGCCAAGCCCATACTCACCAGATGTGAGCCCCTGGGGATAATATATTTAATCTTATGCCATCCAAAGAACTTTAGGTAGTAATAGTATTAGTAGTAGGGATTTAGGTACATTGATAAGAAGATAATCATAGAAAAAGAAAAAAAATTCAAGAAAAAATTGAATGTGACTGAAATATGAGTGGGGGGTTCAAAAAAAGATTCGTATTCACCTGGAAGTAGTTGTGATAGAAGGTTGAAACAAACACCTTTTCAACATAATCAACAGAAAAAATGACACATTTTTGCCACATTTTAATATGCTTCCAGGCCAATTTTGTAAACGTCCTCAGACTGCTCTTCAAATCACAATTCGGCAGCAGAAATCACCTCATCATCAGCAGCAGAGTGTTTTCCAGGAAGAAAGAACTTCTGGGAAGGAAACAGGAAGAAATACAAGAGTTCGAGGTAGGAGGAATAAACAGGATGCAGCAATATTTCAACTCACATTTGTCTGAACTCCTCACTGCAGTATGCGAGGAATGCACAGGAGCATTATCTTGGAGCAGGCACATCCCTTTTGACAGCTTTCCCCATCTTTATTTTTTTCTCTTATAGCACCATGAAACTTTATGAGCAGGTTGGAATAATAGCATTAACATTAGTAGAGGCATTTGATGCAAGAAAGCAAGCTTATGCAGCATCAGCCAAAAAAATAAAATAAAATAAAATAAATAAATAAATAAATAAAAACAATAATAATAAATAAATAAATAAAAATAAATAAATAAATAAATAACCACTTCCACTTCACCCCTCTGTTCGTTCGAAATACCTGTCCAGCTGAGCCTTAAACTTATTTAGGCTGTCAACTTCCACGACAAGGGATGGAAGTTTATTCCACCAACCAACCACCCGCTGGCTAAAGGCAAATTTCCTCACGTCTATCCTACATCTGTCTTTTCTCAATTTGAATTTATGCCCTCTCAGGTGATTATTCTGAGCAAGAGGAAGAATCCCATCAGTATTGAGCATGCTCAAACCATTCAAGGCTTTATACACCTCTATCAGATCACTTCGCCGGTGCCTAGTCTCCAGACACTGCAATTTGCAAAACTTAAGCCTTTCTTCGTAAGAGCACCCCTTTGTTCCATTCACTAATCTCGTTGCCCTTCTCTGTACTCGTTCCAGCATCTCTACATCCTTCTTGAAATGAGGCCTCCAGACCTGTATACAGTACTCTAGGTGTGGTCTGACCATTGCTTTATACAAGGGAATAATCACCTCTTTATCCCTGCTAGAAAAATTGCTATATATCATCGACAATACACCATGAGCTACTCTTGCAGCCGGTCTGCACTGCTCAGAAAACTTCATATCTGCCTGCACAACCACCCCCAGATCCGTTTCATTCTCTACCACTGTCAGTGTAGTACCACAGAGTTGATACGTTGCTCTGGGGTTGCTGTTTCCCCTATGTAGTACTTTACATTTGTCAATGTTAAACTTCATTTGCCACCTCGAAGCCCATCTGCTCAACCTTTCCAGATCCTGTTGCAGTAGCATAGTGTCAGTAGTGTCCTTGACAATCCTGCCAACCTTCATATCGCCGGCAAACTTGGACATTACGCTTGATATACCATCATCAATATCATTTATAAATACAGAAAACAATAATGGACCCAATACTGAACCCTGAGGGACTCCACTAATAACATTAGTCCACGATGAGTAGTGTCCATTGATTACCACTCTCTGTCTTCTCCCCCTCAACCACCCCTTTATCCATAGCAGCAATTTGCCTCCAATGCCACACTGCTCCAATTTGTGCAGCAATCTTCCATGTGTAACAGTATCAAAAGCCTTTCTAAGATCCAAGTATATAATATCAAAGTTATTCCCTGCATCCAGTTCTTTTGTGACTGCATCATAGTATCCAATCAAATTGGTCAGGCAAGACTTCCCCTTAACAAAACCATGCTGTGTCTGAGCTATGACTGAAGTCTTATCTAGATGATCCTGCAGTGCTTCTTTAACCAGTGATTCCATTAATTTTCCAGGAACAGAAGTTAAACTAACAGGTCTATAATTATTTGTGTCGCCCTTTGATCCTCCTTTGTGAATTGAGGTTACATTTACACATCTTCAGTTCATGGGTACTTCCCCTGAGTCCAAGGAAGCTCTCATAATTATGGCTAAGGGTTTGCTTACTTCCTTTTCTGCCTCCTTTAATTTAACTGGATAGATCCCATCCACCCCAGGTGCCTTTCTTGTATTTATCTTCAACAATTTCTCCTCCGCTTTACTCTCAGTTATTACAAGATTCTCTAGCTTACTGCCAAAGTTGAATACACCTCTGGCATTCCCCTCGCTGAATAACTCCTCATGTGTGAATGTCGATGCAAAATATTCATTCAGTTTGTTAGCTACCTGAACAGGATCATCAACAGTTGATCCATCGATATCAAGTGGACCAATCTGATTCAACCCCTTCCTTCTAGAGTTTACATAAGTAAAGAACTCTTTGCTGTTTTTGTTTGCATCCCTTGCCAAAGATTTCTCGTAATCTGTTTTTGCCTGCCTAACCTTCTTTGTAACTTGGTTACAGATCAACTTGTATCTATCATAGGCTTCTGTGTCACATGTTAATTTGTATGTATCCCATGCATTTTTCTTCTCTGCCATATGTCTCATTAGTTCATCTGACATCCACTTAGGTCTAAACCTTGAACAGTATTTCTTAGTTGGTATGTAAAGCCTAGTAGCTTCAAGATAAGTTCTTTGAATGCTTCCCATTTTGAATTTGCTGTTGGTAACATCATCAGTTTGTCCCACTGTATAGAATTTAAATACTGTCTTAGTCCATCGTAGTCGCCTTTACGAAAGCAATAACCCTTCCCTTTACCCCTAATGGTAGTTACCTCTTTGGGTAAATCCCACTTCAGCACACTGTGATCACTGCCACCTAGTGGTTCATTTACCTGCAGATTCTTAATGCATGAAGAATCACTACTGATAATCAAATCAAGAGTATTACTCCCTCTAGTTGCCTCCAGAACATGCTGATGTAGAAAACAATCATCCAATAAATCCCCAAAAGCCTTGCTAGTGTGTGAGTGACCAGCCCCCAAATTCCAGTCAATATCTGGGAAATTAAAATCCCACATTATAAGACTCTCTGATTTACTGGCCCATTCTATATCCCCGTACAGTTTCTTATTATACTCATCAGAGTCATTAGGCCTATATCACACTCCTACTCTCAATTTTGATCTCCCAATGCTTATGTCACACCAAACTGACTCAACACTGCACTGTCCAGCAGTGTCGACTGGCTTCACTTCCTTGGATTTTATGTATTTCTTAACTAATAGCATAACCCGTCCTCCCTTCCTATCCTGTCTATCATTTCTGTAGACATTGTACTCCCCAAATTCCAGTTCTGCATTCCTTATATCTGTGTGACACCACACCGTCTCTGAAATCCCCACAATATCTGCCTTTGATGTTTTGAGAAATACCTCAAATTCATCAAATTTATTTACTAAACTCCTAGCATTGGTGTACACGCAAGTATACATGCACCTATTTCTATTCTTAGCTACCCTAACACAACCCATGTGTTTATTTGTCCCCCAATGATTCCGAGCAATCTCTGAACTATCCTGCATCTTATTTTCCAGGCTGCGGCTCATTCCAATAGAAGCAGTGCAAGAGTCACTTTCACCTCTGTCAGTGGCTACTGTTAATCTATTAGTCCTTGTTTCCCCCCAATCTAGCAGTTTTCCGACCCACCTAACACTGCCTCGATAGCATCAGCAAACATTCTTGCACCCTTTCTATTTAAGTGTATCCCATCCCTGTAGAAGCTGTCTCTCCTGTTAACAAGTACAGACCAGGCTGAAAAAAATTCTACCCCTTGAGCCTTGCACAATCCTTCCAGGGCCGAATTGATCGACAGGGCTCTCATCATATATTCCCTCCTATCGTGTCTGGGCAGAATTGCAGACACTTTCAAATTCAACCCTTATTCATGGCTTTTTTTCAACAGTGACCTGTACTTGTTAAGTAATTCCGCCGGTCTCCTACTCTTAATATCATTAGTTATTATACTTTGCCGTTGCAGTAATCTGTGAGTATTACACCATGCTGCTCCTTGCCAGCATGTCTGCCTTTTTTGGTGGGGTGATGATTCTGCATGCTTCTGTTGTTTTGATATTTGTTTAGTTTCATGATCATAGTGATAGATCCAAGTTTCATTCATGGTGATTAGCCATGAAAAAACTCCTCTTGTTTTTCCAGGCACATCGACAAAATTTAATGTACACATTGTGCCTTTTCCTTCTTCTGTTAAAGGGTGAGAAATCTGGGAACCCATCTAGCAGACACTTTACTCATATGCAACTGTTAATGGATGATGTTCTCCACAGACTGTACAATTGTTTGGAGCTCTGCAGCTAGTCCTTTGACTCTAATATGGTGATCTTCCAGGATTAAAGCCTCAAATTTTGCAACACAACAGATATAGCAGTTGCTTTGGATCCTGGGATTTCTTCATCATGTATTGAGGTTCTTCTACATTTAAATGTAGAAGAACATTGTTCATATCAATGTGCAACAAGTCTGTAACCTGGGCAGTTTTCTCCTTAAACAGTGACCATTTTTTGTGGATTGTTTTGGATGTTTTCCCTTACAGAAAAAGAAGAGCTGATTTGTTGATCTGTATTCCACTTTATCCATTGTGACACCTCACTGAATTTGTAGTGTCAAAGAAAAAAAAAATTATAATATTTTTATTAGTTTTTATAAAAAATATTTATTACTACAATTTATTTATAATAATAAATAAATTGTCAAATCGAAACCAAAATTTGTGTAGTTGCTGTGGGGATTTCAAGGTATGGAACAAAATATAAATTTTATCTTTCTGTTATAATTACTCCGTGGTGAATAGAATCTTTTTTTTTTTTTTTTTTAACCCCCTGTCCTCATTGTAGAATGCACTGCATATGTTACCTAACTTGTTACACCTATTTCCCCCCAAGTAATGTAAATAAGTTGAAAAATCTTAAAGGATTTACGTTATGTGAATCCCGAACTGATTGTTATATCGTAGTAGTAGTAATGGAGGCATGTGATGCAAGAAAGAAAGCGTATCAGCTTATGTAACATCAGCCAAAAAAAAAAAAAAAAATTCAAACATCCATTCCCTCTAAAAGTTTGTCCTGTTCCTCCTTGAATTTATATAAGCTATTAACTTCTACAATGACAGACGGAAGTTTATTTCAGTAATTAACCATCCCATGGCTAAAGGCAAATTTTCACACATCTATTCTACAACTGTTTTTCCTCGATTTGAATTTATGTCCGGTCAGGTTGGTAATCTCAGCAAGAGGAAGAATCCCATCAGAATTCAGTGAGCTCAACCCATTCAAAGCCTTGTACACCTCAATCAGATCCCTTGCAGGTGCCTGATCTCCAGCTGCTGCATTTTGCAGAACTTAAGCCTTTCTTGGTAAGAGGTGATTATTCTGAGCAAGAGGAAGAATACCATCAGCATTGAGCAATATCAAACCATTCAAGGATTTAAACACCTCTATCAGATCACCTCGCCGGTCCCTAGTCTCCAGACACTGTAATTTGCAAAACTTAAGCCTTTCTTTGTAAGAGCAACCCCTTTGTTCCATTCACTAATCTTGTTGCCCTTCTCTGTACTCGTTCCAGCAGCTCTACATCCTTCTTGAAATGAGGCCTCCAGACCTGTATATAGTACTCAAGGTGTGGCCTAACCATTGCTTTATACAAGGGAATAATCACCTCCTTATCCTTTCTAGAAAAATTCCTGTATATCATTGTCAAGACACCATGAGCTACTCTTGCAGCCCGTCTGCACTGCTAAGAGAACTTCATATCTGCTGCACAATTACCCCCAGGTCCTTTTCATTCTCTACCACTGTCAGGGTAGTACCACAGAGTTGATACGTTGCTCTAGGGTTGCTGTTTCCCATATGTAGTACTTTACATTTGTCAATGTTAAACTTCATTTGCCACCTCTCAGCCCATCTGCTCAACCTTTCCAGATCCTGTTGCAGCAGCATAGCGTCAGTAGTGTCCTTAAAAACCCTGCCAACCTTTGTATCATCTGCAAACGTGGACATTAAGCTTGATATACCATCATCAATATCATTTATAAATACAGAAAACAATAATGGACCCAACACTGAACCCTGAGGGACTCCATTAATAACATTAGTCCATGATGAGCAGTGTCCATTGATTACCACTCTCTATCTTCTCGCCCTCAACCATCCCTTTATCCATAGCAGCAATTTGCCTCCAATGCCACACTGCTCCAATTTGTGCAGCAGTCTTCCATGTGCAACAGTATCAAAAGCCTTTCTAAGATCCAAGTATATGATATCAAAGTTATTCCCTGCATCCAGTTCTTTTGTGACTGCATCATAGTATCCAATTAAATTTGTCAGGCAAGACTTACCCTTATAAAACCATGCTGTGTACGAGTTATAACCGAAGTCTTGTCTAGATGATCTTGCAGTGCTTCTTTAACCAGTGCCTCCAACTTAACTTAACTTCTGTTTCGTGAAACAGAAGTTAAACTCACGGGTCTATAATTACTTGTGTCAGCCTTTGATCCTCCTTTGTGAATTGGGGTCACATTTGCACATCTCCAGTCTATGGGTACCTCCCCTGAATCCAAGGAAGTTCTCATAATTTGGGCTAAGTGTTTGCTTACTTCCTTTGCTACCTCCTTTAATATAACTGGATAGATCCCATCCACCCCAGGTGCCTTTCTTGTGTTTATCTTCAACAATTTCTCCTCCACTTTACTCTCAGTTATTACAAGATTCTCTAGCTTACTGCCATAGCTGAATACACCTCTGGCATTCCCCTCGCTGAATAACTCCTCATGTGTGAATGTCGATGCAAAATATTGATTTAGTTTGTTAGCTACCTGAGCAGGATCATCAACAGTTGAACCATCAATATCAAGTGGACCAATCTGATTCATCCCCTTCCTTCTAGAGTTTACATAAGTAAAGAACTCTTTGCATCCTTGAAAGATTTCTCGTAATCGGCCTTCGCCTTCCTAACCTCCTTTGTAATTTAGTTACAGACCAGCTTATATCTATCATAGGCTTCTGTGTCACATGTTAATTTATATGAATCCCATGCATTTTTCTTCTCTGCCATATGTCTCATTAGTTCATCTGACATCCATTTAGGTCTAATCCTTGAACTATATTTCTTAGTTGGTATGTAAAGCTTAGTAGCTTCCAAGATAAGTTCTTTGAATGCTTCCCATTTTGAATTTGCTGTTGGTAACATCATCAGTTGGTCCCACTGTATAGAATTTAAATACTGTCTCAGACCATCGGTGTCACCTTTACGAAAGCAATAACCCTTCCCTTTACCCCTAATGGTAGTTACATCTTTGAGTAAATCTCACTTCAGCACACTGTGAGCTATGTCTGTAAGCTATTCAGCCAAAATATAAATTCAATTGGTCATCAGTTTACAAACGGTTTCAATGACTGGAAGAGTGTCACAGCCAGAATTACATCACATTAAAAATCCAAAGAACGCATTGAAGCCATATCAAATTTACTACAACATAAACAATATACAAGAATAGATGATATACAAGAATAGATGATAAACGATATACAAGAATATAATAAGAATACAATTTCTTATTATACTCATCAGAGTCATTAGGCCTATAGCACACTCCTACTCTCAATTTTGATCTCCCAATGCTTATGTCACACCGAACTGACTTGACACTGCACTGTCCAGCGATGTTGACTGGCTTCACTTCCTTGGATTTTATGTGTTTCTTAACTAATAGCATAACCCCTCCTCCCTTCCTATTCTGTCTATCCTTTCTGTACACATTGTACTCCACAAATTCCAGTTCTGCTTTCCTTATATCTGTGTGACACCAGGTTTCTGATATCCCAAAAATATCTGCCTTTGATGTTTTGATTAATACCTCAAATTCATCAAATTTATTTACCAAACTCCTAGCATTGGTGTACACGCAAGTATACATGCACCTGTTCCTATTCTTAGCCAACCTAACACAACCCATGTGTTTACTTGTACCGTAATTATTCCCAGCAGTCTCTGAAATATCCTGCATCTTGTTTTCCAGGCTGTTGCTCATGTCACCCTTAGATCTCCTTTGTGAAATGGGGATTTCCCCTGAATCCAAGGATACTCTCATAATTATGGCTATGGGTTTGTTTACTTACTTTGCCGCCTCCTTTAATATAACTGGATAGATCCCATCCACCCCAGATGCCTTTCTTATGTTTAACTTCAACAATTTCTCCTCCACTTTGCTCTCAGTTATTACAAAATCATTAAGCACCCTGATACAGTTTGATAAACTTCTAGCATTTTCCTCCCTTAATAACTCCTCTTGTGTGAATGTAGATGCAAAATACTCATTCAGATTGAATGAGTTTAAGAAAAACTTTCATGGTAGTTTTTAAACTTTCAACAATGCCCTTAATGAAACTAAATTTAAACATGAAATTGATTTAAAATATCATTATTATAGAATTAGTTAGCATTTCCTGGTTTATAAATATTTTAGGTGTGGCAAGAGTTGCAGTATTAATTTCAGTAATGTTCATCAACTGAGATTAATGCATTTCCAAATTGGAATTAGTTGAATTTGAGTTTCATGAAGCTTTTGCTCTAAATGTCCACGAATTGCATGAGATTTTTTTTAAAATAAAAATTATAATAATAAGTGAAAGTAACTTTGTTACTTTTCATGAAATAATTGAAAGTTTGTGCTTATGACTTTTGTTAAAATAAATAACAAAACTGTAGATGCTTACAAAACCTATTTAATTTAACATGTGCTTTCCACATTTTGAATAAATTATGTACAATGTGTAGCTATGTTCTGCAGCACTAATATCATGAGGATTTTCTTCTAAAGTTTCTTTGGTGGCGTAAGATTAAAATTAATAATTAAATAATTTCTGTTTATATTCTGAATGGATGAGACCAGAAGAGTTCACAATTTCACCGTAACTGTTTTTGTTTCAGCCGACATAATACCACAGCAGCCAGTTAACATTTAGCTGTGCACATTTTGTGGTCGCATACGATCTGATTTCACAATGTACGAATTTGCATCTGCGCACGCAACTTGTGTACTTCTTGTTAAATAATTTAAAAGTTTCTCTGAGAAAAAAAAGTTAACTAAACTTATTACTTTTGTTGGTTAATTCAGTTTATGGTGCTTACCATAAGACAGAGGAAGACCGAAGAAAAGATGGGCCGACCTCTTTGAGATCGGAACAGGTGGATTGCCTAATCCGTGAAGGAAGATAAGATAAGGTGCTTACCTATGGATCTGTGTGACAAGGGGTAATGGGTATGCATAGCTCTGCCCACTGTTTCTTGCTGATTGGTAGACACACTACAGCGAATAATGAATGGCTTTTATCCCTGATTTGCTTTACAGTGCATTTAATTTGTTTTATTATTTCCCAGTTTTTTTATGTAAGAATATGTTTTATATTAACCCAACTGCTAAGTAAAAAAGTTAGTAGTCAGTTTGTACAACTTCGGGGGGACAGGATTCAAGTGAAAAAAAAAAAAACATACTGATTGTATAACCTAACCTTTAACCTTTCTTTATAACTGTAGTCTACTAAAGATTAATCTGATTAATAAGCAAGGGAATTTTGGCTTGAATCCTTTCTAATATCATACAAACTCATCTAAATTTCCCTTTTTACTTTTCCTTTCCCGCAGTATACTAAATATTAACCAATTAATAAGCAAAAAGGGAATAAACATACTGGCAGCGGGAGTCATTTACAAAACCGCATTCGTGCTTATTAGCTGCCAATCATTGCAAAACATTGAGCAGAGCTACATGCCATCACTCCTTGTTGCACAGATTCATGGGTAAGCATAAGTACTATAAACTAAAATTTGCCTTTTTTTTTTTTTTTTAAAGACGTAAAATGGGTGAAAACAGCAAAACGTTTTGATTTTTAGACTCTGCTAGTTATAAATAGATTCTAAATGCTACACAAATGATGCAACATCAAGGTGACCACAGAATTTTGTTCATTTTTGGTGCAAATGGTCCAGGTAGTGGAATTGCACTAAATCCTTTTAGATTTGTAATAAACATAATAAATGTGTTGCTTGTTATTGAACAAGGTGTTCAAATAATTTTGACAAGGATGAAAGGAATGTTTAAAATAAAGTATTAAAGTTTTATTTATAACAGAATTTTACAATTTTAATTTTTAGTAACTTCTAAATTTTATCCATAAAGGCCTATTAGTATTAGTTTAAATGCCTTTTATTTACTTTAAAAATCTCTTTCAGCCAGTAGTATCTAGACCTGTGGACATTGCATCTAAGTATATTGGAAATTCATTTCACAGCAGTGTGCAGAGTAAGTATAAAGAACTGATTCATGTTTCATTTTATTAAATTAATTTTTGAATACCTTGGGTAACAAGGCATTTTTGAATGCCTTGCATAACATATCTTCAATGTCCTGAAGTATTAGTGGTTAAATTTGCTTTTGGATTTTTTTCATTTGTGCATCAGCCACTTATGAAGATCAATTGCATTAATATAAGGGTCACTCCAAACTTTTTGCAATCGATATTAAAAATAAATAAATAAATAAATAGTATCATTAAATCTGCATTCTTCATTTATCCTAAATGCTGAGTTTCATAAAAATCCTTCAAATAGTTACTGCCGGAGGGCATGATTTTGTTGACAAGGGGCTTGTTTTTTTAAAGATAGCATAAGTCAAAATGGAGATTAATCGTCAAAGTTTGTGTCATGATTTTCTATGATTTTAAATTCAATCTAACTGCCAGAGAAGCCTATGAAAGGTTAGTAAATGCCTTCTGGGATCAAGCACCATCATTTAGAACAGTTTTTAATTGGTTCAATGAATTTAAATTTGGAAACAAATTTTGAAGATGAACTTTGCTCAAAGAGGTTATCAGTAGCTGTAATGCCCGAAGAAATTCATCTGGTAAGAAGATCAAAGAATTACATATCATCAGTTTGAGAAGGATGTGGGCATTCGATCAGCAGCAATTAATACCATCATTAATGATCATTTAAAGTACAGGAAGCTTGTTAGCAGATGGTACTTCACAGCTTGAATGATGATCAAAAAGTTGCTCATGCTTAAAAAGTTTGATGAAAGCAAATCCAAGGTTGTTTATAATGTTACAGGTGATGAAAGTGGGATATACAATTTTGTTCCAGAAACAAAGCGATGAGCAACCATTTTATCCTCTCAAGCAACTCCTCCACCCAAGAAAGCTTGCCAAGCCAGAAGTGTTGGAAAACAGTGTTGCTTGTTTCTTCAGCATAAGACGATTTTTAGAAATTACGTAAGCCCAAGTTATTTATGTAACTTCGGACTTATTTAATTTTTTTTCACTCAGATTTTTTTTTTTTTTTAGGTTTGTAAAATTTAAAACAGTAAAAAAAAAAAAAAATAATAA
This sequence comes from Mastigoproctus giganteus, assembly GCF_048544385.1. NCBI lineage: Eukaryota > Metazoa > Arthropoda > Arachnida > Uropygi > Thelyphonidae > Mastigoproctus > Mastigoproctus giganteus. Next base: position 101,936,598 of record NC_143587.1, on the reverse strand, counting down.
TCAATCAATAATGACGAACATGTCATGCACAAATGAGATACGGAGTAACAAACTTAAAAAATAGGAATGAAGAGAAGATTCTGAAAAATTATTTGTTTTTTTTTTATATGACTGAAAATTTCAGTGAAGGAGACTCACATTTCACCATAATAACACAAAAACCCACAGAATTCCAGCTACCAGTATTATTGCAAATGCAATAAAATCAAGTTTACTACCCATTTATAATGAATTGCATCAACAGAAAAGTTCAATAAACTGGAAACTGCAAATTGTCTTTATTGTTTTTTGGTAGTGACCACCAGAAATGTGTTTAGTAAAATGTTTTCTGCCTTAACACTGTTAAGTTCTTTACAGAAAATTTCATTTTGACCATCATCATGGTGCCGACTAAGAAAATAAAAGACCAGCGGTACTAGTATAAATCTACCAAGAAATGGAAAGCGATCGATTTGGATCAGAAAATTAAAATAATAAGAATTTATGAAAATGGTCAATCAGGAACAAGAATCGTGCGGAATTTAGATTAGTTAGTGTCAACAGTGAACACAATAATAAAGGACAAAGACAGAATATCAGCAGCGGTGAAGGGATTGGCACCAGTGAAGTCACATATAATAGCCAAGCCTATGAAATACATATCAGTTTTTACAGTACAGTAACATCCGTTTTTGCTTCCTGTTATGTTTTCTTTTCTTATGTGCCACTCCGGCTACTTCACCTCTGTCTCCAGTTAAAGTTTAAAGTTTTTAATTGGACTAATTAAAAATATATAACTATTTTTCTATATATATAACTAATATATAAAAATATATATAACTAATATATAAAAATATATATAACTAATTGAAAAATATATAGCTATTTTTTTTTCATTCTTCTGAGAATATGTGCGTTTTGTAATTTTGGCATATCACGAATATAGTAGCACGATTTTATTAGTCATTCCCGAGTTATGTAAAACTCGACTTACATAACGTATCTGCAACGTATCTCTTACGTATGTTGGGGGCCTACTGTACTACCCTAAAGTGTTTGAAAAATCATTCAAAATCTTTGCCATGACGACGCGAGGGCTCACACTTCAGCTCCAACATTAGACTATTTAACCACTTCTGGTATTCAATTAGTCACCATTCACCTTATGCCGACCGGGCTAGCTGAGTGGGTAAAGTACCTGCCCGGCAACCCAAAGGTCGCAGGTTCGATTCCCGCCTCGGGCTTGGATCAAAGTACTGCAAAAACCTTGGGAGGTGCAATATGGCCACAGAAGCCGATGCGCCAACTACCAAATCAAAAAAAAAAAAAAAAAAAATCATTCACCTTATTTTCCAGATTTAGCACCTTGTAATTTCTTTTTATTCCAAAAGTCAAACTTTTATTGAAAAGTAAAAAAAAAAAATTGAGAGGGATGATAAAGCTTCTAGTAGTTCAACTTTTGGAGTCACCCTTGTATGTGTTTGATCTGATTAATAGCAATAATATATGCTTCCGAAGTGACACTTTGAAAAAAAATTTTTTTTTTTTACTTTGTAGTACATGTTAATTTTTTTATTTATTATATATTTGTTTAATTTTATTTATTTAATATTGATTTTAAAATCAATATTTAAAAAAAAATAAAGCAGAAATGAATATCTATTAGCAATAGCATTAGTAGAGGCATATGATGCAAGAAAGCAAGCTTTCTGATCATAAAATCATAAAAAAAACTCTTCCCATTTCACCCATCCATTCACTCCAAAAGTTTGTCTAGTTTAGCTTTGAATTTCCTGTCAACTTCCACAACGACAGATGGAAGTTTATTCCAGCACTCAACCATCTGCTGGCTAAAGGTAAATTTATGCACATCTATTCTACAACTCTCTTTACTCAGTTTGAATTTATGCCCTTACAGGTGCAGAATCTGAGCAAGAGGAAGAATTCAATCAGCATTGATAGGATTCTATCAGCATTGATTTCTCAAACCATTCAAGGCCTTATACACCTCAATCAGATCACTTCACAGATGCCTAATCTCCAGATTCTGCAATTTGCAGAACTTAAGCCTCTTTGTTCCATTCACTAATCTTGTTGCCCTTCTCTGTACTCGTTCCAACAGCTCTACATCCTTCTTAAAATGAAGCCTCCAGACCTGTATACAGTACTCAAGGTGTGGCCTGATCATTGCCTTATACAAGAGGATAATCACTGCCTTATCACTGCTAGCAAAATTCCTATATATCATTGACAAGAACCCACGAGCTACTCTTACAGCCTGTCTGCACTGCTTAGAAAACTTCATATCTGACTGCACAATTATCCCCAGGTCTTTTTCATGCTACACTACACTCAGTACCACACAGTTGGTATATTACTCTGGGGTTACTACTACCATATGCAGTACTTTACATTTGTCAATGTTAAACTCCTGTTGCCACTTCTCAGCCTATCCGCTCAACTTTTCTAGATCCTGTTGCAGTAGTGTATTGTCCTTACTGTCATTAACAATCCTACTAACCTTCATATCATCTGCAAACTTGGACATTAAGCCTCATATATCATCCTCAATATCATTGATAAATACAGAAAACAACAATGTGCCCAACACGGACCCCTAGGGAACTCCACTAGTAACATTAGTCCATGAAGAACAGTGTCCATTGATTACCACTCTCCGTCTTCTCCCACTCAACCATCCTTAATGCCATACTACTCCAACTTGTATAGCCTTCCATGTGAAACAGTATCAAAAGCATTCCTAAAATCCAAGTACGTGATATCAAAATAATTTTTTGTATCAAGTTCCTTTGTGACCATATCATAGTATCCAATCAAATTGGTCAGACAAGACTTCCCCTTTACCCCGATTGGGCTAGCCGGGTGGGTAAAGTGCCTGCCTGGCAACCGAAAGGTCGCGGGTTTGATTCCCGCCTCGGGCTTGGATCAAAGCACTGCAAAAACCTTGGGCAGTGCATTATAGCCACAGAAGCCTATGTGCCAACAACTACCAAAAAAAAAAAAAAAACTTCCCCTTTACAAACCCATGCTGTTTCTGAACTATAACCACAGTCTTGTCTAGATGATCCTGCACTGCTTCTTTAACCAATGACTCCATTATTTTCTCCGAAACAGAAATGCAACTAACAGGTCTGTAATTACGAGTAATTACAGCGTGTCACCTTTTGATTCCCCTTTGTGAACTGGAGATACATTTGCACATCTCCAGGCCGTGGGGACCATCTCCTGAGTTCATGGATGCCCTCATAATCATGGCTAAGGGCCTGCTTACTTCCTTTGCTCCCTCCTTTAATATAAGTGGATAGATCTGATATGTTTGACTTCAACAATTTCTCCTCTACTTTGCTCTCAGTTATACAAAATCATTTAGCTCCCTTCCAGAGTTTAATAAACTTCTGGAATTCCCCTCTCTGAATAACTCCTCATGTGCAAATGTAGGTGAAAAAATACTCATTCAGTTTGTCAGCTGAGCAGAATCCATAGCAATCGAACCATCGATATCATGTGGACCAATCTGATTCACTTCCCTCCTTCTAGAGCTTATATAAGTAAAGAAGTCTTTACTGTTTGTTTTTGCATACTTTGCCAAAGATTTATCGTACTCTACCTTTGCTTGCCTAACTTACTTTGTGACTTGATTATACAATATCTTATATCTACCATAATAGATATAAGATTGTATATAATCAAGTCAATTACTGATATAAATTATACATTACGCATATAAATTATCAGTAATTAGTTGACTGCTGATAATTTATGTGTAAATAAATTATCAGTAATTAGGATGCATATAAATTATCAGTAATTAGTTAATTACTGATAATTTATATGTGTCCCATGCATTTTTCTTTTCTGCCACGAGTCTCATTAGTTCATCTGCCATCCATTTACACCTAAATGGATGACAGATGAACTAATGTCTAATAACAAATTACTACCTATATTATATATAGGAAGTTGTTGTTGTTATTTGGTTTTTAGGAGCATTAGCAACTAAGGCCATATTGCTCTGGGAATATGCGGTGGTCATTCCCTGACCTTTCCGCATCCTCCGTATTTGGTGGGCACGGGCTCGAACCTCTGTCTAATCAAGAAGCGTGTGCTATGCACTGCTGCTCCTGCCCACCTGGCTATGGAGGCGCCATATAGGAAGTAATTTGTTAGTTGAGGCTTGTCACAGAATTATCTCAGTATGACAAGCCATAGCTTCCTGGGAGTTTAAAATGCTAATAGAACTGATATTAAGCTGACAAGCGATTAAATTTTGAGTGAATTGATTGAATTTTGGTGGTCTGTTCATTCAGTGAAAACCAGATACTGTGCTTGCATCTTCATGATGGAAGTATTGCTTTGCTGTTAGTAACTCTGGGTATACTAAATCCCCCTTCCCTCCTTGTGCAAGTTTTGAAACACTTCACCTAGTATATTGGAGTTGACCATCCAGGTGAACCAACATCAGCAGGGGTCAAGATGTGGTAACCACACCATAAAGAGGAATGCTGCCTCTCTGCCTCTCCAGGCAACACTAGGTGGTAGATTACTCTCATGAACCAGTTCCAAATCACTACTTTGCTTCTTGTAGACTTGAAGCAGTGAAACCCATATTTAGTCTCCAAAGAAAAGCTCCGGCAATCCCTATCTCCTCCATCATGTAATATGATTGGTGTGTTTTGAAGTTATGAGGCATATCACTGTGAGATCCAACCTTCCTTACATTTCGATGGTACAGCTCTAAAATAGTTCACAGAATGGTTGCTGGATAGTCTACTGGACCAAACCTATTGGTAACTCTTTAGTATGCATCTGGATCAGCTAGTTAATAATATTGCTGCCTCTACTCTGCTAGATAGTGACTTTTCTTTTTTTTTCTCATTTATTAATACACAGTTTACATACATTCATATATATAGAAGATTTATATACAATTATATATACATTTCCATTCACATTTGCATCAGCATTAGCAAAGGCACATGATGCAAGAAAGCATGCTTATATAGCATCAGCCAAAAAAAAAAAAAAAAAGTTTGTCAAGTTCTGCCTTGAATCTATTTAAGCTATCAACTTCTACAATGACAGATGGAAGTCTGTTCCACCAACCAACCACCCGCTGGCTAAAGGCAAATTTTCTCACGTCTATCCTACATCTGTGCTTCCTCAATTTATGCCTTCTCAGGTGATTATTCTGATCAAGAGGAAGAATCCCATCAGCATTGAGCATGCTCAAACCATTCAAGGCTTTATACACCTCAATCAGATCACCTCGCAGGTGCTTAGTCTCCGGACACTGTAATTTTCAAAACAACCCTTTCTTCGTAAGAGCAACCCTTTGTTCCATTTACTAATGTTGTAGGGCGCCTCGGTAGCCAGGTGGGCAAGAGCAGCAGTGCATAGCACACGCTTCTTGATTAGACCGGGGTTCGAGCCCGTGCCCACCAAATACGGAGGAGGCAGAAAGGTCACGAAATGACCACCGCATATCCCAGGAGCAATATGGCCTTAGTTGCTAATGCTCCTAAAAAAAACCAAATAAAAAACTAATGTTGTTTCCCTTCTCTGTACTCATTCCAACAGCTCTGCATCCTTCTTAAAATGAGGCCTCCAGATCTGTATACAGTACTCAAGGTGTGGCCTGACCTGACCTGACCATTGCCTTATACAAGGAGATAAACACCTCCTTATCCCTGCTAGAAAAATTCCTGTATATCATTGACAAGACACCATGAGCTACTCTTGCAGACTCTCTGCACTGCTCAGAAAACTTCATATCTGCATGCACAATTATCCCCAGGTCCTTTTCATTCTCTACCACTGTCAGTGTGGTACCACAGAGTTGATACGTAACTCTCGGATTACTACTTCCCATATGTAGTACTTTATATTTATCAATGTTAAACTTCATTTGCCACCTCTCAGCTTATCTGCTCAACTTTTCTAGATCCTGTTGAAGCAGTGTACTGTCATTAGTGCCATTAAAAACCCTGCCAACCTTCGTATCGTCTGCAAACTTGGACATTAAGCCTGATATACCGTCATCAATATCATTTATAAATACAGAAAACAATAATGGACCCAACACTGAACCCCGAGGAACTCCACTAATAACATTAGTGCACATAGAGCAGTGTCCATTGATTACCACTCTCTGCCTTCTCCCACTGAACCATCCCTTTATCCATAGCAGCAATTTGCCTCCAATGCCACACTGCTCCAATTTGTGCAGCAGTCTTCCATGTGCAACAGTATCAAAGGAGGCACCTCTGTAGCCAGGTGGGAAGGAGCAGCAGTGCGTAGCACACGCTTCTTGATTAGACCGGGGTTCGAACCCTTCACCACCAAATACAGAGGATGCGGAAAGGTCAGGGAATGACCACCACATATCCTGGAGCAATATGGCCTTAGTTGCTAATGCTCCTAAAAACCAAAAATAATGACAGTATCAAAGGCTTTTCTGAAATCCAAATATATGATATCAAAGTTATTCTTTGCATCCAGTTCCTTTGTGACTACATCATAGTTTCCAATTATATTAGTCAGACAAGACTTCCCCTTAACAAACCCATGCTGTGTCCGAGCTATAACTGAAGTCTTGTCTAGATGATCCTGTAATGCTTCTTTAACCACTGCCTCCATTAATTTATCTAGAACAAAAGTTAAACTAACAGATCTGTAAATACCTGTGTCTCTCTTTGATCCTCCTTTGTGGATTGGGGTCTCATTTGCACATTACCAATCCATGGGTACCTCCCCTGAGTCCAGGGCAGCTCTCATAATTATGGCTAAGGGTTTGCTTACTTCTTTGCCTCCTTTAATATAACTGGATAGATTCCATCCACCCCAACTACCTTTCTTGTGTTTATCATCAACAATGTCTTCTCCACTTTACTCTCAGTTATTACAAGATTATCTAGCTTACTGCCAGAGTTGAATACACCTCTGGCATTCCCCTCCCTGAATAATTCCTCATGTGAAAATGTCGATGTAAAATATTCATTCTGTTTGTTAGCTACCTGAGCAGGATCATCAATAGTTAAACCATCGATATTAAGTGGACCAATCTGATTCATCCCCTTCCTTCTAGAGTTTACATAAGTAAAGAACTCTTTGCTGTTTTTCTTTGCATCCTTTGCCAAAGATTTCTCGTAATCTGCCTTCGCCTGGTCTGTAACCAAGTTTGTAACATGGTTACGGACCAGCTTATATCTATCATAGGCTTCTGTGTCACATGTTAATTTATATGTATCCCATGCATTTTTCTTCTCTGTCACATGTCTAATTAGTTCATCTGACATCCATTTGGGCCTAAATCTTGAGCAATATTTCTTTGTTGGTATGAAAAGCCTAGTAGCTTCCAAGATTAATTCTTTGAATGTTTCCCATTTTGAATTTGCTGTTGGTAACATCATCAATTGGTCCCTCTGTATAGAATTTAAATACTGTCACAGGCCATTGTAGTCGCCTTTACGAAAGCAAAAACTCTTCCCTTTACCCCTTGTGGTTCACTGCCACCTAATGGTTCCTTTATCTGCAGATTCTTAATGCATGAAGAATCACTACTGATAATGAGAACAAGAGTATTACTCCCTCTAGTTGCCTCCCGAATATGCTGCTGTAGAAAAGAATCATCCAGTAAATCCACAAAAGCCTTGCTAGTGTGTAAGTGACCAACCCACAAATTCCAGTCAATATCCGGGAAATTAAAATTCCCCATTATATGACACTAATTTACTTGCCTACTCTAATTTACTATCCCACTCTATTTCTCTGCAAAGTTGCTCATTATACTCATCAGATTCATTAGGCCTATAACACACACCTTTCATTTTTCCTTTCCCAGTGCTTATGTCACACCAAAGAGACTCAAAATTGTATTTTCCACCAACATCAATTGGATGCACTTCCTTAGATTTTATGTGTTTCTTAACTAACAGCATAACCCCTCTACCCTTCCTGTCCTGTCTATCCTTTCTGTACACATTGTACTCCCCAAATTCCAGTTCTGCACGGCTTATGTCTGTGTGACATCATGTCACTTATGTCCCAACAATATCTGCCTTTGATTTCTTAACTAGCACTTCAAGCTCATCGATTTTATTAACTATACTCCTAGCATTGGTGTATATACAAGTATACATGCACCTGTTTCTACTCTTAGTTACCCTAACACAGCCCATGTATTTACTTGTTCCACTATGACTCCCAGCAGTCTTGGAAATTCCCATTGCCTTGCTTTCCACACTGCTGCTCAATTGCATTTCAATAGAAGTAGTGCAAGAATCACTTTTACCTCTGCCAGCGGCTAATCTATTAGTCCGTGTATTCCCCCCCCCCAAAGCTAGCGGTTTTCTGACGCTCTTAACTCTGCCTCAATAGCATCAGCAAATATTCTTGCACCCTTTCTATTTAAGTGTATCCTATCCCTGTAGAAGCAGTCTCTCCTATTAACAACCACACATCAGACTGAGAAAAATTCTGCCCCTTGAGCCTTGCACAGTCTCTCCTGGGCCGAATTGATTGACAAGTCTCTCATCATATACTCCCTCCTATCGTGTCTGGGCAGAATTGTAGACACTTTCAAATTCAACCCTAACTCACGGCTTTTTTTAGCATTGTCTTGTACTTGTTAAGTAATTCTGTCGGTCTTCTACTATGAATATCATTAGTGCCAATGTGTACAACAATATCACCCTTTGTTCCCTTAAAGGATGATATCTGCCCTACAATGTCATCGCCCTTTGCCCCTGGCAGACATACTTGGTGGTCCTGTTTCGTCTATCTTTTTTGCACACTATGTTCCCTGTTTCCCTGACAGTAGTCACCAACAACTACTAGTTCCTGTGGGACCAGCGAATTCTGCCTTGGGGGTTGCTGCTGTGTTGCGTGATGTTCAAGTTGCATTGATGTGGGCAGCTGAGAGCTTGATGGGCTCTTCAGTTTAAATCCTTCGAGGGCATGGACCCTGTCCTTCAAGCTCTCGTATAAGCCCATAACAATGCCGAGTTGGCACCTGATTTCCTTGCACTCCTTACATCGTGCACACACAGACATATCCCTTGGCAATATCATGTCCCGTTCCTGATTGCTCCACAAACATCAAACAAGCACTTTATTTCAATAGACTGTGATTCAGAGGACAACCGTCCCCGCTCAGTTCTCCCCTGAGCCACAGTACTTCCACTAGTTTGAGCCTTTTGCTCTGATGCTCTGGTCTGAGTCATGATTTCTATTCAAGTTCAATAAAATTCAAATACAAAATATAACCCTAAACCTATATCCCAATGCATTTGTAACACTATATATATATGTATTTCGGTATCGAATATTATCTCCGAGTTATGTTATGTGACTTTCTTATCCCCTGTCAACTTAATTATGTATTAATTTATGATGTTACGTTTGTAATAACTAGGTCGCTATATTTATTTAGTTAAAAAAGTACAATTCAATTGACAATGAAATTTAATAAGATTAATAAATTTTACTGGTTAATTGATACTACTATACTCACTATCTAGTTTTCCGTTAAATCTTACGCTTTAAGGTTTATCGGAAAACTAGATAGCGGAAAACAATGGCGGCTAGTTACGAATGGTTATTCTACGGACACGAGCTATTATTTACTTTCCAAATCGCACTATCTAAATTCAAAATAAACCACGGAACTTGACTAGGTCTATAAGCTACTTATAGAAAATAATTTAATGTAACAATTAAGTCAATAAAGTGGCTAAGTATAATTAAAAGCTTTTCGTTCATGGGAGCTGCAAAACCTGTCCACAAGTGGATTTGATACCCTTACCGATTCTAAGTAATAACCTACAAAATCTGTATCTAAATTCAATTTAAACTAAAATATTGTTACTAGGAATATAAAGAAACTCTAAAAAATAAATTAATATGCCAATTTAAGTCAATAAAAAAGCAAAAACTTCTCTATTTGCTGGAGCCGTAAAAAGTTCATGTTCACATGTACTCTCGCACCCACCCATCATCCAGAGAGTGTGTCATGGTGGCTCGAAGGCATTAGCCCATCTGCACCTCTGTTCTCTGTGATGGTGTAGAAACTCCAGGCCATTTCACCACTAGGGAGCAGCTAACACTTGTGCACCTGCTGCCTTGTGCCCATCCCTAGGCACGATGAAATTGGCCTACTATCCTATATATGCTTATGTGCACAAAATCCTGCATCCACTGGAGATAGTACAATACCTGTGGGTGCCAGCAATCCCACTCCCAGGGTGCCCAGACTTGGGAGCCAGCAAAAAAAATAAATAAATAAAATAAAATAACTAGTGGCATAGTTACCCATAGTAGTACCACTACCTATTTTTAGGCAAACATGGCACTCACTGCTTAAATTATACCAATTTAACATTTATCACTACTTAATTAAGTTTACTCAAAATAGTGCTGAGTCCAAACAAGGCCAGGAGTAGCACCAAAGCGAGTAAAGCTTTTAACATTAATTAAATACACTATTTACAATATAAACATTTAGTTGTTGCCAAAGTCCAACTCGGGCAAATGCAACAGCAACCATCATAGCATCTTATGTTGCAAGTCCTAACCTCAGAGCCATGTACTTACACAAAATCATACCTGTAGTTTAATTGTAATTAGTATATGCTTGCTTCAGTCTCCAAAGCATATCAGATGTGTCTAATAGTTAATATCTAAAACAGAAAAAGCAGAAAGTTTGTTTGTCTCCAGTTTTATCCAAAACAGCAATGTTGATAGTATACAGAGCCATTGAACGCATTTTGCCTGAACTCCATGTCCAAGTAGTCACAGTGAATAGAGTCCTAGTCATTCCAGATCTAGAAAATCACAGCCCCGAGTGCCAAGCGATATTAGTGACCACAGCGCCTTTTCATAGTGATTATCTGATACGCTTTACTGTAAATACGTTTCTCCTGAGTTTCGGAAGTCCGTTAACTCTTGAGCATTATAATTAAATAGATCTTTCAAATTATATAACCTAGAAAGGAAAGTACCCTTCTTTAACCCTCTTTTTTATTTTTCGTTAATACTAACCTTCTCTTCGCTTGGGTCACTAGGTGGTACCGCTCTTGCCTCCACGTGGCGGGGCTGGTAACCTGGGAGAAAAAGATAATCTCCCGGGGCCGAAAAGAGCATGTCACGAGTAAATCAAACTTGGACTTATCTGGGCTGCCAGATGCACCCCAGACATCAAAAAAGAAAGATAGTTCTATTGCAGGAACTTCAAAACGGCAGAAAACTGACTCTGACATCTGTTCTTCTCCAGCTTTCCTGATCATGCACTCAACTGGTGAAAATGCAATTGGCAAAATCTTGCCATTTACAGTACAAAAGGAATTAGAAAGCAGAGCTGGAGCTCCTAAGTCTGTAAAAAGACTTAGGTCAGGAGATATTCTGATCGAGACCTCTAATAATAAACACTCAGAGTGGCTCTTGAATATTAATCTCTTTGCTGGAATACCAGTTACTGTGACACCCCATAGATCACTGAACATCTCTAAAGGAGTGATCCCTGACTGGGATTTAATAGATGTGTCCAAAGAGGAGATGCTTGAAGAACTTAAAGAAGAAGGCATTATACAGGTCAAGAGAATTTCCACCAGAAAAGGAGGAGTTCCGACTTCTACACGCAATCTCATTTTGACCTTTAATACACCACATCGCCCAGCATCCATTAAGGCTGGATATCTGGTCTGTAATGTCAGATCTTATATTCCAAATCCACTACGGTGTTTCCGATGTCAGAAGTACGGACATTCCTAGACAGCTTGCCGGGGAACTCCTGCTTGTGCAAAGTGCGGGTCAGTTGAACACAACTGCGAAGCCTGTACTGCACTCCAACCGATATGCCCAAACTGCAAAAAAGATCATCCCGCTTACGCTAGAACATGTGATCGCTGGAAAACTGAGAAACTTATTCAGATTTATAAAACCAATCATAATGTGTCCTATCAAGAAGCAAAGTGAAACATCTCACCACCAACCCTTGCAAATAGATCTACGTATGTTCAAATCACCAAAAAATTCCAGTCAACCGCATCGCAAACTGAACTAACAGTACCCCCAAAAGAGTCTTTCTCGAACTACGTAAAAACACTGTACAGTGCAACTCAAACTCAGGCAGTCAATACGCCAGTTTCTATACCAATCGGAAATCTCCACTCCCCGGATGAAGGACGCAAAGAAAAACAAATCGTAACTTCTGGTCACCAACAGGAAATGAATACTAAGGAAATACCCACAGATGACCCGGTCCTACACATTTTTGTAGAAGAAGACATGGAAAGGAAAGGCCCTACTTTTGAAAGAAAGATAAAAACAAGAGTGAAAAACAGAGAACCTCAGCACCAAGAAAACGCTCGGAAAGTCTAACTAGAGATAAACAATGAACACAATAATTCAATGGAATTGTCATGGTTTCCTTTCCAATATTAATGACCTGTACAACCTTACCTCTAAATACACACCAATATGTCTCTGCTTCCAAGAGACGTATTTCAAACCTCAAGACACACCAAAACTGTCTTATTACAATATCTTTAGAAAAGATAGAACCAATCAAAATACTGCACATGGTCGTGTAGCTGTTATAACAAACCCGTATGTTCCTGTCAAACAGGTCTTACTGAACTCTCCCCTCGAGGCAATAGCGGTCCGTGTAGCTGCTGACATCCATATTACAATCTGCTCCTTATATATTCCACCAAGGTTTTCCATCCGACAGAATGATCTAAACAACCTCATAGCTCACCTCCCCACACCTTTCCTCATTCTGGGAGACTTAAATGGTCATCACACACTATGGGGTAACAACAATATCGACCAAAGAGAAAACTAATTGAAAAATGTTTAGATGATAACAACCTTCTCCTTCTAAATGATGGGTCACCTACTTATGTTCACCTTCCTTCCGGAACATATACTGCAATAGACTTGTCTATCTGTTCAGCAACTTTGTATCCTACTCTAAAGTGGACGGCAAACAATGATCCACTGCATAGTGATCATTTTCCCATACAATTGAATTACTGAATAAGCCCTCTTATCATCTTACTAGAATTCCTCGGTGGCTAATTGATAAAGCAGACTGGGAGATGTATAAAAAAATTAGCTAAACTGGACCCTGAAATTATACAGAAATCCCCAACCAGGGAAGCGGTTGAGTATGTTACAAAAACTATATTACATGCAGCAGGAAAAGCTATACCAAAATCCCCCTCAAAATTACCTGAACACCCAAAAATCCAGTGATGAATGCCGTGCAACAAAAAGAGACCAAAATAAATCTTGGAATACTTTTAGGCGCTATCCAACCACAGCTAATCTCATTCAGTTTAAACGTGTTAGAGCAAGAGCGAGGTATGTTAGACGCAGTAATAAAAAGGCCGCTTGGATTCGCTTCACTTCAACCATCAATCAAGCAACTCCCACACATAAAATTTGGAAAACAATCAGGAAAATGAGTGGTAAATATCAAACAACACCTCAGCCTATCATGGAATGGAGAGGGCAGAACATTTCTGACCCTACCTAAATTGCCAATATACTAAGGGAAACGTTTGCCAAAACATCAGCAACAGAAAGTTACACACCAGCCTTCAGAAGATTCAAAGCAAATTCAGAAAAACAAAAGTTAAACTTTTCTTCAAAAGCAGAAGAACCATATAACTTACCATTCACTATCCACAAACTACATAGAGCCTTGTCAACATCTAGGCGTAGCACTGTAGGACCAGATAATATCCATTATTCGGTGATACAGGAACTAAGTGCTGAATCACTGCAGTCACTTCTTGATCTGTTCAATAGGCTCTACTGGGAAGACACATTCCCCAAACAATGGCACCACGCTACAGTCCTTGCCTTCCTTAAACCAGGAAAAGACCTGACAAACCCTACTAGCTATAGACCCATTGCCTTGACCAGTTGCCTTTGCAAAATTCTCGAAAAGATGGTGAACCGTCGACTGATATGGTACCTGGAAAATTTCAATCTCTTACATTCTGCACAATTTGGCATTCGACAAAACAGATCAACACTAGATATACTAGTAAGACTAGAGAATTCCATTCGGAATGCATTCCTTAGATCGGAACACCATGTAATGGTTTGCTTTGACATCAGCAAATCCTATGATTCCATGTGGAAGTATGGAATACTCTGCGAATTACATCGCCATGAACTTCGGGGCCATCTCCCAATTTTCATACGCAACTTCCTAGACAAGCGAACTTTCCAGGTTCAATTTAAAACTTCGCTGTCCGAACTATTTTTTCAAGAAGGAGTTCCCCAGGGCTCTGTACTCAGTTCTACACTCTTTATAATTGCGATAAACACCATTGCTGAACAACTTCCAAACACTATCGATAAGGCACTGTTCGTAGATGACCTTAGTATTTCTTGCCATGCGAAAAACATGAATACGATCGAGAGACAGTTACAAGGGGCAATAAATAAAATCAGTACATAGGCACAAACCAATGGTTTTCAGCTTTGTTCTCAAAAAATGTTGTGCATCCATTTTTGCCGACAACGTAAATTGCACCCACACCCAGAACTACAACTGAATGGACAACCAATAGCAGTTCAACCCAGCACATGATTCTTAGGAATCACCTTGGATCATAAACTTACCTTCCTGGAACATATTAAAAGACTAAGCACATCCTGCCAACAAAAATTAAATATCATCCGGGTTCTCTCAGCAACAAAGTGGGGAGCTGATTGCCTTACCTTATTACTGCTATACAGATCTTTAATAAGATCAAAACTTGACTATGGGGCACCAGTGTATAGCTCAGCAAGGCCTAGTGTCCTTCGCTGGCTTGATCCTCTCCATCATAGTGCAATATGCATTGCTCTAGGAGCATATCGCACGTCTCCAATACATAGACTATGTATTGTATCACACTTCTCCAATACATAGTCTATATGCCGAAGCTCACGAACCCCCTCTCTCTATCAGAAGGCAACAACTTATATTACGCTATGCATACAAAATTAGATCTATGCCTGAACACCCAAATTGGGAATTACTTATCACCCCCCAACACAGCAGGTTATACCATAACCGCCTTACTGCTAACTGACCGTTAGGTATAAGAATAAGACATCTTCTAGAAGAACTTAATCTGAGTTTTGATAATATCTCAAATACCCCTCCACTACTCCTTGCTCTGTGGAGCATTACTCCACCTTCATGTGATAAATACCTTCATAAATGGGATAAATCTGCACTACATAAAGAAAATTTCTTGCAATTGTACCTTGCAGTGGTGGAGCAGTTGTTGTAGTTCATACAGATGGGTCAAAGAATGACACCCACGTTGGAATCACCACAGTTTTGCTGAACATAACATTGGCCTACCAACTGCCACATGAGTTCAGTATATTTTCTGCTGAACTAATGGCAATTCAGGTTGCACTGAAGCATATCGAGACCTCCAATATTGAAAACAGTATAATTTTCTCTGATTCTCTAAGTGCACTTCAAGCTCTGGAAAACACCATGAACATCACCCACCCAGTCGTAAAAGAAATAACAAACTCTTTATATACCTTATCCGAGCTTGGAAGAACCATACACTTCTGTTGGGTCCCAGGGCATATGGGAATTCCAGGAAATGAATTAGCGGACAATGCCACAAAAGCGGCCAACTTACCACCTGATGTACAGTGGAGAGTTCCACATCAAGATTATAGACGAATAATACAGGAAAAATGCATGTACCAGTGGCAATCAACATGGCAAAACCAACTTGAAAATAAGCTTCGAAGTATCAAGCCAAATCTTGAGCAATGGCCTTCAAGCCTCAGTGCAATTCGACAACAGGAGGTAATACTAGCTCGTCTCCGAATAGGTCACACTAATATTACTCATGGTTACCTTTTAAGAGGGGAGATTCATCCCCAGTGTGATCACTGTAAAACAGTGCTTTCAGTGAAACATATCCTTGTGGAATGCACAAAATTTGCAATAGAATGCCAGAATCTCTTCACTCCAGCCACAATTGAAGACCCACTAACGCTTATTTCACTTTTGGGCAATAAAACAAATGTCTCAAAGATTTTTACCTTTCTCAAAGTGATCAATGTATACCACCTCCTTTAGCTAGTCAACAATTAGTTTCCTGACTCTCGATCCATAAAGAAATAGGATAAATACTAACCTATGTATGGCGCACTATGGCCATAGATGCCCATGCGCCAAAAAAATCCCCAAACAAATAAACAAACAAACAAACAATCTAGAAATCACACCCGTTGTTTTATACTGTGGTTCTAGGTTAGGTGATGTATCACAATATGCCAACTATACCCCAAAGCCGATTTCCATCTATTACTTTAGATTTTCAAGATCTGTTAAGTAAATTGCCTAGCAGTTTGAGCTCTCAGCTCAATTCTCTTCTTGAAAGCCAAGGTGGAGAAAATCTGTAATGCCTTGAAATTAGTTTTATTTTCCACAAGTATGTTTACATTAGCCTCTGTGAGATCTGGAACTGCAGTTTGTAGGTCTAATCTGGCCTGTGAGTATAATATGCAATGGAAAAGTACGTGGTCCCATGTCTCCAAGCCTCCGCAAGTACAGTAAGGATCAGGTTCCAGTCCTCTTTTGAAGAGTGGAGGGAACCATAACCTGTGAGTAAATAAGATATGGTCATAGAAGGTGTAAACCATGGAAAAAGCAGTGCGTAGCACACGCTTCTTAATTAGACCGGGGTTCGAGCCCGTCACCACCAAATACGGAGGATGCGGAAAGGTCAGGGAATGACCACCGCATATCCCGGAGCAATATGGCCTTAGTTGCTAATGCTCCTAAAAACCAAATAACAAACAAAACAAACAAACCATGGAAAAACTTGAATCTTTGATACAAAATCAGCTTTAGGAACAAATGTTCTATTAACTAATCCATGCTCACTTTCATCCCAATGGATTTGCCACACATTTACAAAAAATCCTCCCAAATTCTGGTCTTTTCTATCTTTAAGTTGTTTGCCGGATCTGAGGAAATCCCCAATATTTCTGTAGCAAGGCCCTTCCTCAAATGATGAGTCATTGTTCTGTATATAATAAACAGGTCAAGGGCATCATACCACCTAACACCTGTAAAGCATTATTCAATACTGTTCTAGGAGCACAATTGATAGCCAAAAGAACAGAGCATTGTAAGGATATCAGTTTGGTATGCATTTTCACTTTTATAACATTTCTGAACCATACACTAGCGGCATAAGACACTATCAGTAAGAATATTGTCTTATAGTATAATTGAAAGGGTTTTCTTCATCAATCTCCATTCTTTTTTAGAGATTCTAACCACGGAGTAAGTGAAGTTCCTGATTTTTTCTAACAGTTTTGATGGATGCGGCAAGAATGATATTCTGTCATCTAGTGTTACACCTAAATATTTGTTGCTTGAGACATAGGGAATTTGAAAGTTGTTTATTAGAACTTTTGGAGGACTATTGTATGCCAAATGAGTTTGGAAAATCATAAAATTTGTCTTGCTTGTAGAGATTTTTAGTTTATTAACTTGTGTCTAAGCCAATAGATCGTCCAGTATGGGTTGATTTTCTCTTCAATTGCCAGATAGTTACCAGAGGAAGTCTGAGTAGTGTATATGCGGGTTGGGGGCATGCTACATCAAGGAGCATGGGTATATTATTGCTGTATGTACACCATAGCCAAAAATTTCATTACTTCACACAACATGTCCACCATTTGCCTTTATTTTATCTGCTGAATGCATCGTTAAGAGTCAAACTAGTAGAACAAACTTATCTGCAAAAAAGAAATAAACTTCACAAACACTTCCTCATTCGTTTCACAAATATATGTGGTCTCAGTTCTAGTCTCAGTGATGTCCATTTCTACTTACTGTCTGCCAAACCCCACTTATTTTTTCTGACAGAATCCCAAGTATTGGTTGCCTCAACCACAGCTCATCTCAGTTGTTCTAATATTCACTGTATGATTCTTTGCGAAGTTAGTACTTGTGCATATCTTTTCTCCAGTGGAGCCTTTCCCTTGTGGCCATTCTTAGCTTTCCATTGTTTGGCATTACAAGAATGTTATGCAATTTGTTCACGTCCATCCAGGTTTATTTCTGCCTAACCTAATGCTCCAACAATTGTATAGCAGTTATTAATCAGTCCAAACTAGATTTGGAACAAGCTAAGAGTAGAAAACTTGCTTCTTGTACATACAATAGTCAAGCATTCTGGTCTCTTGCCAAAGCTGTTGACCACAACTTTTGCCCATATATATACTTCTCTTAAAACATAAAACAGCTAAAGATAAAGCTGACCCTACTTTTGTTCTAACTGTTGTATTGGTGAGCTTGGTAAGCCACCCATACTATTCCCAGTATACTATATTCAGTGCCTCCTGTGGTTTTCTTTCAAAAAGATGTCAGAAGAATTTTGAATAATCTTGATGTCAGGAAAGCTCCAGGGCTAAGGTAAAGAAAGTCAACATGAGAACAACGAGAAATGTCAGATAACTTAAAGGAAAATTAGTTTCCCGACACCGGACTCTAGCGCTGCTCGCTTAGTAAACAGACGGTAGATGTTATCGGTCTGTAGCCAAAATCGAGAAGAATATATGACAGGTAGGCATGGCAAACGATGATTGGTGGTGGGCGCGACAGATGACAAGCTACTGTGTAGTCATTGGTTGGCATTATAATGTGTATTTATGAGTAAAGAATAGTGCATAATAGTTTTGTGATGAACGGTAAACAGGTAATAGCAATGATGAATCTTTTAAAGTTGGAAGAAATTTGTAAGGAAAATAAAACGTTAGTTGATTTTTTGATGAAAACTAAATTAATAAAAGTTTCGTTCCATTCATTTTTATGTTCTTCGTTGTGTTTTTTCCTCATTATTAAAATCAGTTTTTTGGAGTTCATGAGTGTTTTTACTATATTGTTGATTTAGGTTTGGTTACGAAAAAAGGAAAAGGTTTCTTTATTTTTTGTTATATTTCGGTAGGTTAGGAAATAATAGGATAAAAATTCTTTATATATATATATATGTATATAGTGAATAGCTATTGAGGTGTTGATTGACATTATGATATGTGTGTATCTGCATGAGTGTCTTTAAAAATAAAAGTACAGTAATAAAAAAATTAATATTTTGTTGATAAACAATTTATGTGCTAGTCAACCCATGATTCTAAAGAAAAAAGGTTAGGTTACCCCCTCCATTTCGGGAGGGGTTCAAGCTCCCATGGGATTCAAGTGGAGGTAAGCTGACCTTTTTTCACCATTATGGAAAGCGTTTGTTAGGGCAAGTTACCATTAATGCTTCTGAGTGATATTAAACCTATGTTATTGTGTGTTGTGTTCACGCACCAATCAGCACGTCATTTGCCACACTTAACTGTCAATCAGTATATCGTTCTCAACTTTACTCCAGACCGATAACACCTACCATCTGTTTACCAAGCGAGCAACGCTAGAGTGCCATATCGGGAAACTTATTTTCTGCGGAAGTTATCTGACGTTTCTCATCGTTCTCGTGTTGGCTTTCTTTACCTTCACCAGCTCCAGATCCTGCTGACATTTCTCCAGTTGTTTTCAACACCTGTGCACTCCTGATCTTGTTCCTGTTCCTGTGTTGCCTTTTTATGTTTTCTTATTATTAGCATTTAGCAGTGGCAAATGATGCCAGAAAGCAAGCTTATTTGGCATCTGCAAAAAAAAAAAAGAAAAATCCTCTCATTTCACTATTCATTCCCTCCAATGGTTTGTCTACTTCTTTGAATTTATTTAAGCTATCAACTTCGAAAACAACAGATAGAAGTTTTATCCAGCAGTCAATCACCTGCTGGCTAAAGGCAAACCTCCATACATCTATTCTGCAACTATTCTTCCTCAGTTTGAATTTGTGCTCCCCCACATGTGTGGTCTGAGCAAGAGGAAGAATCTCATTATACTGGTGGTTTTTCTTCTGCTTGGAAATTATCATCCCATTGCACTTACTTCTACTCTTTTCAAAGTAATGGAGAAGTCCACTAACCGTGAACTTCTTAACTATTTCAAAACTTTCCATCTGATCAATGACCGCTGTATGGATTCCATTGTTGTCAATTCACTGGTAATATATTGGCTTAAGTTACTCCTCTGTGGACAAATTCAATGCAAAGGTTTTGTGAAACTCAAGTAGTTGTGCTTGACATTTCTAAGGCTTTTGATCATGTTTGGTATAAAGGTCTTATAGATATGTTTCCATCTTTTGGATTGTTGACTGTTTTGTGATTGGGTATTCAGTTTTATTTCTGTGTACTCATTGTGGATGATGGTTTGTGGCTCTGTCTTTTGGCTTCTCCAAGGCTTAGTTCTTTCTCTCACTCTTTTCCTCTTGTATATTAATGACCTTCTTCCATTGACTGAAATCCTATCCATAGTTTTGCTGATGATAGCACATTGCATTCCACTTTCCAGTTTGAGAAACCTTGCACTACACAAACAGCTTCATCTTCTCGAATGTCTACCCTCAATTCCTTAAATGCAGGTAATTCTCCAATGGGCAAAGATAACTTAAGTTAATTTCAATCCTACTAAAACTTAGCCCTCTTTGATATTTTGAAAATAAAAACTAGGTTTTTTTTTCTTTTGCTTTCAGCATTGATTTTCTTCTAAATAATAACTTACTCACTTTGAATTGCAAATCCTTCCTACCATGGAATATTGTTCCCACATCTTGGGGTGGTACACCCCTAACTTCTGTGAGGCTTCTGGACTCTATTTCAAAACAGGGCAGTTAGGATAATTAATGACCATTCTCTTTTAAAGTCATTGTATTGTTCTCATACACATTCTGTTTTTGCTGCATGCCTTTTCTATAGATACTTCCATAGGCACTGTTCCTCTAAATTGGCATATGTAATTCTTACTCTCTCCTCCAATCCAGTTCAAGCACCTGCCTTGACCAGTCAGCATCCATTTATTGTTCACCTTCAAACTCACAGAACCAACTTTTCTTCTTCCTTATTTATCCCTTGAACTTCTGTTTTCTGAAACAACCATGCTTCAAATCATTCCCAAAAATTACAATCTACAGAAATTTAAGTCTAATGTCAATCAGTATCTTTTATCTTCTTAACCTTCATGTATATATATATTTATTAAAAAAGTGAGTGAGACAAACAGTTGTTATTTGAGACAAACAGTAGACAAACAGAGAAAGAATGAGACAAACCGTTGTTATATTAAAAGGACTGCATATCATTGGTTCATGGAATCAGCAAAAGAACAAAGAAACATTTGAATGTTTAATGTAATCCTATTAATAAAATACATAGTAACAGTAATTCAGAATGTGTACTGCAGTATTAACAAAAATGGTAGTTTTCCATTTTTCATTGATTGTATGGTGTTAGTAAGATTAATTTGTAAATTTTGTATGTATAGTAATTACTGTTTATATTAGTTAACATATACAGTATCTATGTGTATGCATACATATATAGTAATGCCTAACTATAGATGGGAATAGGTTTTAGACTTTAAAATAATCTTTTGAAATTCACTGTTTTATTGGCAGAGCATGTTTTAAAAGAGAATTATGAAGGTGCATGATAGTACCAAATTCACTATTGCAGTTAGGCTGTGTTTGAAAATACAAAAAAAAAACAAAAAAAAACACAACATACAAATTCTAACCATTGGCTAGCATCCTAATGAAATTTATTGCTCAACCACAGTATGTTCCTCCTCTTCACTACTACAAATTTCGGGTTCCTTTGCAGCCACAATGAATTTCTCTTCATTTGTACATATCCTGAAACATGCAGTGTAGTCTACTTCATGTAATCCACTTCAGTATAGTTTTAGTCTTCAAAACACATTTCACTCTATGTTTAGGTGTTTATGCACATCCTCAAAATTTCTTCAGTGGGCTTGGATAAAGAAACCCTGCATGAGAACGACGAGAAATGTCGGATAACTTACGCGGAAAATTAGCTTCCCGACACGGCACTCTAGCTGCTTGGTCTGGAGGATATATTGATTGACAGGTAGGCGTGGCAAACGAGGAAATGATTGGTGGTGGGTGCAACAGACGACAAACTACTGTGTAGTCATTGGTTGGCATTGTGATGTGTATTTACCAGTAAAGAACGGTGCATAATAATTTTGTAATGAACGGTGAACAGGTAATAGTAGCGATGAATCTTTTAAAGGTGGAAGAAATTTCTGCATGAGTGTCTTTAAAAATAAAAGTACAGTAATAAAAATATTAATATTTTATTAATAAACAATTTATGTGCTAGTCCACTCATGATTCTAAAGAAAAAAGGTTAAGTTACCCCCTCCACTTCGAGAGGGGTTCAAGCTCCCATGGGATTCAAGTGGAGGTAACCTGACATTTTTTCACCGTTAGGGCATATCATTGAACAAGAAAATAAAAATACAGTCATAAAAAAATTTATTTTTTTATGAATGTATTTCTAAATATGACTGATTCTAAAGAAAAAAGGTTAGGTTATCCCCTCCACTTTGAGAGGGGTTCAAGCTCCCATGGGATTCAAGTCGAGGTAACCTGACATTTTTTCACCGTTAGGGCATATCATTGAACAAGAAAATAAAAATACAGTCATAAAAAAATTTATTTTTTTATGAATGTATTTCTAAATATGACTGATTCTAAAGAAAAAAGGTTAGGTTATCCCCTCCACTTTGAGAGGGGTTCAAGCTCCCATGGGATTCAAGTCGAGGTAACCTGACCTTTTTTCACCATTACAGTAAATGTTAGGGCATGTGCGATTAGGACAAGTTACCATTAGTGCTGCTACAGTGATACTAAACTGATGTTATCGTGTGTTGTGTTGTGTTTGCGCACCAATCAGCACGTCGTTTTACCACGCCTACCTGTCAATCAGTATATCGTTCTCAACTTTGCTCCAGACCGATAACACCTCCCGTCTGTTTACCGAGTGAGCAGCGCTAGAGTGCTGTATCGGCAAACTAATTTTCCGCGTAAGTTATCCAGCGTTTCTTGTTGTTCTCGTGCAGGCTTTCTTTACCTTCGCCCTTCAGTGTTAGTCAACTGCTCTTGCAATTAATAGAGGAAGCACATAACTTCATTCACTGCCTCATTCAAGGCAACAAGTCCAGCATGTTTGAAGCAGTTGGAGATTACCCTTCCATGAATCTCATCCCTTACCGAAACATACACATGGCGCCTCTGTAGCCAGGTGGGCAGGAGCAGCAGTGCATAGCACACGCTTTTTGATTAGACCGGGGTTCGAGCCCATGCCCACCAAATACGGAGGATGTGGAAAAGTCAGGGAATGACCACCACATATCCCCGGAGCAATATGGCCTTAGTTGCTAATGCTCCTAAAATCCTAAA
Organism: Mastigoproctus giganteus; assembly: GCF_048544385.1. Lineage (NCBI taxonomy): Eukaryota > Metazoa > Arthropoda > Arachnida > Uropygi > Thelyphonidae > Mastigoproctus > Mastigoproctus giganteus. The sequence continues at coordinate 101,913,232 of NC_143587.1, read as the reverse complement.
AACCAACCAACCAAACCGAAACACATAAATACATTGCCTGTGGTGTGTCAGTTTCACATTGTGTTTTGCTTTTGAGACATAGGACAGTTTTCTTAATGGTTTTTCTTAAAGCATGGGATTATACTTTGATCAAGTGGTGGAAGAACTGATGTTATATTTAATGGCAGGTTGCTTGTTTGTGGGTTTTATGGTGCAGTTGCAACAAGACCATAATGTGCATATGTGGCAGGTATGCAACAATGATTTCACATAAGCCATTCACTCAGCAATGTGGGTGCAGTTATCCATAAATAGCAAAATTTTCCTATTCTCCTTGCTCATCTTACAATCTGTTCTTCGCATAATTTTGATGGCATCCAAGCCTTTTGGTTTGTTTGATGCATAGTTGACACTGCTTTCAAAATTTTAACGTATTGGGGCTTTTGGACTTTCCCAGTGATTAAGACAGGGTGTTTCTCTGTCAAACATGTTTTCTGCTAGAAGAATGGTAATCCGCTGTATTGCATTTTATCCATTACTATATATTTCTTACTTTCAAATGCTAGCATTTTATCCATTAGCAAGTTAAAAAATGTTCAGTTTCATCAGCATTCAAGATATCATTCTCATTATGTTTCAACAAAATATTTTTAAACTGATTTTTCATCTATTCCTTTATAGCTTCAGTGTTGATGGCTGCGTTTTTGGCCCACACTTTTTTTGAAAGACAGCCCACAATGATTTTTAGGTTTTTAAAACCTCTATTAAAATGAATTTCGGTTGGAAGACTTGAAATCTTCAGTATTCATCCAATACACAAATTATTCAGCCCTGGTTTATAAAAGATTTCTTTCTGTGGGAATTTTTTTCGCACCTTCATCATTAGCCATATCAAGAGTACCTTTTCAAGATCCAGATACTTTGCCTTTCAAGCTCTGATCCTACCTGGTGCAGCAAATTTCTTGAAAAGAAATCTGTTGCACCAGGTAGGAAAAAAGTTTTCATTTTTTTTTTTTCAATCTTTTAGAATAATGAACAGTGTACTGTGAGAAATGCCGAACTGTTTAGTGATGTTGATATTAGAACATACGTAGGTCTAAAGCTTGTAAAATCTTAATTTTGTTTGCAATTGTCAAAGCTTCTGCATCATAAGACCTATATCAAAAAACATTGTTTGTAGATACTGTATGATGAAATAAACAGCTAGTTGAAGTTAATTTTATTATGCCAATGAGTTATTTCTTAGTCAGTCTGAAAGGTCATCATTAGCGCTTCAAAAAAATTAGGGTTCTTTCATTTTGGTATGCAAATATTGTAATGGTCCTTCAGGTTTTTGCAGACATTCTCTCAGATATGCCAGACAGGCTGTGCTTTGCTACCTGGGAGTCTAAAACACCGATATTCGCTTAAGTCAAGTAGACCCAATTTCAGTGAAGTTCGGACGGTCTGTAACAGCCAAATCCTCTGCTTGCACCTTCACGATGGTGGGATTGTTAGTAATCCAGGGTATAACCCCCATTTGTAATCACACTATGGGTGACCACCCAGGTGTGAACCAACGTAAGCAGGGGTCAAGGTGTGGTGCCCACACCACATGGAGGAATGCCGCCCCTCTGTCTTACCAGGCAGTACTAGGTGATAGATGACTCTCATCAACTGGTGCAATACTGATTTTTACTTTGCTTATAGGAGGCTTGATGTGGTGGAACCCATGTGTAGTCTCCAGAGCTAAATTCCGGTCAACCCTTCCCCATCTCTTCCATCATGCAGTCTTTTGAGGTTATGATGAAGACCATGGCGAGATCTGAACTTCCTTACATTCCGAGGGTACAGCTCTAAAACATTGTTCACGGGCCAGCCACTAGTTAGTACACCGGATCGAACCTATTGGTAACTCTCTAGGAGGCTTCCAGATCAGCTAGTGTATAATCTTGCTACCTCTACTCTGCCTCTACACATTAAGAATATACCCAGCTCCTTGACATAATGTGGCAAGGATCTGGGTATATTCTTAATATGTGTATGCCATTTTCCCCCCACTTTTTCTTACTATTGAATACATCATGAATTGTCAAACTATTGGAGCAAACTAATTTGCACTGCTCATTTCAGTTGCCCAAATTATTCGCTGTATGATTCCTTTCCCCTCAAAGGTGGTACTTGTGCATATGTCCGTTCCGATATTCCCTGTCAGAGACTTGGTAATTTGGAATCTCTTTTCGATCTTCTCTGGCTTAAAATCTCTCTACCTCATTCTTTCAGATTCATCTGTTGTCTTTACTGGTCTCCCAACTCCACTAATTACTTGGAACTCTTTGACTTCCTCTCTTTGCAACTTGACTTTCTCCAGTCCAACTTTCCTAACTGTGAGGTTATTTTCCTTGGTGATTTTAATGTTCACAACTCCAGTTGGCTTCTGTTTTCTAGTTGCACCGACCCAGCTGGTCGAGATTCTGAAGTTTTTTCAATTACTAATGACCTTGCACAGATTGTTTGTTTACCTACCAGAATACAGGGGAATCCTAATCGTATAACCAACACGCTTGATCTTTTTCTCAGAAACAACCCTTCTAAGTATACGGTTGAAGTGTGTGTGGTCCTTTAGGCACCTCAGATCACAACTTGGTGATTGTCTCTTCTCCAATGGAACCTTTATCTCGAGGTTTAACTGACCAAGACACCTTGAACCGCACTTTATGGCAGTAAAAAAATTCCTACCAAAAAAATAACTTTGTAGGCTGAGGAAACCCATTGTAACTGGAAACACTCCTCTTGAAGAAGGAGATTTGCCTCAAGGGTAGTTGAGTGTATATTACTGATGTTGTTATCCCTTTTCTTGGAGAAAAATCACTTAAAAATTAAAAACACTGATACTGTGATAATAAGAAAGGAATGTTATTTAGCTATTCCTGTATGCATAAATATCATAAGAAATTATGGTTTACAAAATACATCACCTTTATCAGTACTTGTGCGAAGCATAATGGATAACGTTGCTGCTGTCTGCACTGTGTGAAATACTCTTGGATTCAATTTCCGGAAAGACCAAAGGAAACAAATTTGGATTGTTTTTTCAAGCAGTTAATAGGTAGGCCCTTTACACATCTTATATACAGCATATAATGACACCTGTTGGCCTTGGCTGCTTCATCACTTAATGTATACTTTTGTTGATAGCATAGTGGTTATAATCACCATCCTTCAACAGAGTGATTATATTAAAAAGGCTGTCAATGATGGGAGGAACTTTTATTGCCTTTTTTTTCACAACATGGGCAGTTTAGTTGATTTTGGGGAAGAGTTGCACAGTTTTTCCTTTCTCCCAGAAATTCTGATTTTTTACTTAACAAACAGGCAAACCTACTATAGAATACTTGAAATTTAGACATGATATACTGACACCTTGTATCCTTAATTGCTCTGATGTGTGATACACACTCACATGAACATAACACATGCTCTTAATCTATATCTTCTTATTTTTGAGCAAGGATAAACAGAATAAGTTTCTTTTTTTTTAGTGTCAAAATTTTAATTTTAATAATTACAGCATTTTTTACAGTTTGACAGTTTTTAAAATGTCATTTAAAATGATCTTTATTTAATCATGATCATATTTTTTATTAGGAAATGATGATATTAATGTCCAGACCCTCTCAAAAATTCAGAATAATAGTTTCCCCCAGGAAGGATCAAACAAACTTGCTGCTGTTCATTCAAAATTGTATGCTGAAGCTGAAAAAATACAGAGATGGAAAGTGGCTGTCGAAATGGATTCCTTGCAAAAGGTTATAAGTAATATACTATTATATGGAGTACTTATGTTTCCTTCATCTAAGCTAAAATAATACAGAAAGTAATAATTTCCTATTAAATGCAGATGTACAGTGTACCCTTTTGCACTTAGAAAATGTCACAAAACAGAATGTAATTCACCAAGTAATGAACTATTACAATGCTTTATGCACTGTGATAGATATTTTAATAAATAAGGTTTATGTTACAAACCCTATACTAGATCCTTGTTCACAATGTGCATGTCCACAAAGAAAATGTCTAATTTAAAGACATGATTAAAGTAGAACATTATTTTGTTTTGTGAGCTCCATTTAAGATTACATGCTGAGGTTTTGAAAATACTACTAGTAACTTATTATTATTTAAATAAGATATAATAGTTTTTTATTATCAGTTATTATTCAGTTTCATAAACTTTTAATTTTGTTGTTCAAATGGTATTGTTCATTTGCTGTCTGTTTTCTTTCGCAGTTTATTACACAAAAAGGATGAATGATGTATCATAGAGGGTATATTGTTAACCAGGATTAAATAAATTATATAATTGAATAATGGGCATATAGCAGTCAGAAACATACCACTATTTAGTATCAAGATGACCGAATGATGCAAAGAAGCAAAGTTTATGAAGCATCTACTGTAAAAAAAAAATAATGAAATAAAAATATATTGAATATCTCCCCAGTTTTTATCTACTTCATTCAATTGTTTATGTAATCCCTCTCTAAATCTACAAAAGGCAAATTTTTAATTATTACTGTTTTAAACATCCTAATAAGTTCCCCATGTCGATACTTAATTTCCAAACTTTTCAGTGTACAGGATTGGAATCTCTTCCGTGTATAACTTTACAGCTAATCATTTTGAGAAGAATGCCATCATTTTGGCAGTCACTTGGGCTTGAACCATAACAATTCAAATGTGTGTGTGTGCTACTACACTTCCATGCTAACCACTCAGCTGCATCAGGCCTAATTGTTATTTCCCCATGTCTGTCCTGATTAATACTCAAAATGGGATATTAATCGTCCTTTTTCAATTTAAATGTGTTTGTGCTCTCAACTAAACTTGTTCTTTTTTTTTCCCCTCATTTCAAAAATCTACATCTTGAAATGAGACCTGTACGCAGTGCTCAAGATGCAGCCTAAATATTGCTTTATACAATGAGATAATCACTTCCTTTTACCTGTTGGAAAAGTTTCCACGTATAACTTTGATGGTATCCCATGAGCTTCCTAGCTGTCAATCTGCACTGCTTAGAGAATTTTGCCTTACTTTACAATTATCCCATGGTCTATTTTTGTTCACCATCTTGAGTGTGGTATGACCCAGTTGGAATGTGATTCTGAGGTTAAGGCTACCCATGTGCAGTACCTTTCATTTATCAGTTGGTCACTTCTGAGCTGCCAATTTCTCTTAAGTTTTATTGCATTAATGTATTTTGTCATTAACCATCCTACCAACCATTGAGTTATCAGCAAACTTTGAGCTATGAATATAATTTGTTACATGTAAGTGCTGTGTTTTCTGCATCTCATATTTGATTCTGCTTGCCCTAGACTGTAAATGTTTGAGACTCTGCCAGTCTGTGTACACATCCCTTTATTGGTCCAGTTTTATATCAAACATAGCTGAGCCATTTAAGCAGTATGAAGTGTCATTTTGGCAGAAGCAGCTAACCGGTTTGATCGTAAAATGGGAGGAAAAATGGACACTTTATTGGAAAATTTAACTAGTGATGAAGATGTAGTATAACATTTGTATGACAGTAAATATTAAATTGGCAGCTGTTATCAGTGTAGGAATAATACAATAGGATACAAATGAGATTGGACCAGCTGTTACTCTTGGCAAAATTTGTTCTTTGTTTTCTTTTTTTTAGATTAGATAATACCATGTTTTAAAAGCCTGATGTTTTTAGTAATAGACAGACCCGTCTTATCTAAAGTAGAAATACTTTCTCTATATATTTCTAACGTTTAATCTCTTTTTCTCCACTGGTGACTCACAAAATTAGCCTTTTTGTGCAGCCTAATTTTGCAAACATTTTGTTAAAAAGTGAACCGAGAAACCAAAACAAATGATTTATATGTTGTTCTGACATGAGATCTGTTAATTAAAACTAATTTTTGTATTCACTTTAGAATGTGTTGTTTTTTTTTTAATCTCTATATTTACATCCTCTTAGAAGTAGTAGTAGGGAGGGGGAAGCGCTCTCTCTTCCCCCCTCCACTATAGCTAACTGAAGACGAGGAAACTCGAAAGTCGCTCGTGCGCGATTATTAGCTTATATTTTCCTTTTCTTTTTTCCTCTTCATTTAATTTAATTTAATTAGGCAACCATGGAAGGTGCACTTTCCTTTCTTAAAAATTTTTTTATAGCCCATAACTTAATTTTAAACCCATAATCCCTGTAAAGTATTAGAATCCTATAACCACTATGTATGTGGTAAAACCCTCCACCAGCTAAGCAGATTACTATGAGGTGAGTGCTGAAAATTAAGCTAAGCTATACATACGATCTAGTCATTAGTAAATGCATATGATGCAAGAAAGCACGCTTATACAGCATCAGCCAAAAAAAAAAAAAAAAAAACTTTCCATTTCACCCATCCATTCACTCCAAAAGTTTGTCTAGTTTGTCCTTGAATTTATTTAAGCTATCAACTTCCACAACAACAGATGGAAGTTTGTTTGAGCAGTCAACCACTCGCTGACTAAGGGCAAATTTCCGCACATCTGTTCTACAACTGTCTTTCCTCATTTTAAATATATGGCCCCCGCAGTTGCATAATCTGAGCAAGAGAAAGAATCCCATCAGCATTGAGCTTGATGACACCATTCAAGGCCTTATAAACCTCAAATCAGATCACTTTGCAGGTGTCTAATCTTCAGATGCTGGAATTTGCAGCACTTAAACCTTTCTTGGTAAGATCAGAGCAACCCTTTGTTCCTCTGAACAATCTCGTTGCCCTTCTCTGTACTCATTCAACAACTCTACATCCTTCCTAAAATAAGGCTTCCATACCTGTATGCAGTACTTAAGGTGTGGCCTGACCATCGCATTATACAAGGGGACAATCACCCCCTTATCCTTGCTAGCAAAATTATTGTATATCATTGACAAGACTCCCATGGGCTGTTCTGGCAGCCTGCCTGCACTTGTCAGAAAATGTCATATCTGACTGCACAAGTACCCCTAGATCTTTTTCATTTTCCACTACCTGAGTGTACTTTCGCGCAGTTGGTACATTACTCTGGGGTCACTGCTACCTATCTGCACCACTCAGTCCATCTGCCCAACATTTCTGGATCCCGTTGCAGTAGCATGCTGTCATTGGTGTCTTTACAACCCTGCCAACCTTCGTATTGTGTGCAAACCTGGACATTAAACCTGATATACCTTCATCAATATTATCAATATATATGGAAAACAACAATGAGGACTCGAATAATAACATAAGCCCATGAAGAACAGTTTCCATTGATTTCCATTCTCTCTCTCTCTCTCTCTCTCTCTCTCTCTCTCTCTCTCTCTCTCTCTCTCTCTCTCTCTCACACACACACACTTAGCCATCCCTTTATCCATAGCAGAAACTTGCCCCTAATGCCATACTGTTCCAATTTGTACAGCAATCTTCCATGTGTAACAGTATCCAAAGCTTTCTGAAATCCAAGTATATGATATCAAAATTATTTTTTTCATCCATTTCCTTTGTGACCACATCATAATATTCAATCAAATTGGTCAGACAAAACTTTGCCTAAACACCCCCATGCTGTGTCTGAATTATAAATACAGTCTTGTCTAGATGATCCTGCAATGCTTCTTTAACTAGTGACTGTATTATTTTTCTTGGAACAGAATTTAACCTAACAGGTCTGTAATTACTCGTGTTGCCCTTTTATCCCCTTTGTGAATTGGGGATATATTTGCAGATCTCTAGTCCATGGGTACCTCCCGTGAATCAAGATAATAATGATAATAATCTCATAATAATGACTAAGGGTTTGCTTACTTCCTTTGTTGCCTCCTTTAATATAACTGGATAGATTCCACCCACCCCAGGTGCCTTTCTTATGTTTAACTTCAACAATTTCTTCTCTACTTTACTCTCAGTTATTACAAAATCCTTTAGCTCTCTGTTATAGTTTGATTAACCTCTGGCATTCCCTTCCCTAAGTAACTCCTCACGTGTGAATGTAGATGCAAAATATTTATTCACTTTGTCACCTGAACAGAATCATCAGTAGTTGATCCATCGATATCAAGTGGACCAATCTGATTCATCCCCTTTCTTCTAGAGTTTACATAAGTAAAGAAGTCTTTGCTGTTCTCTTTGCATCCTTTGCCAAAGATTTCTCATTATCTGTCTTTGCTTGCCTAACCTCCTTTGTGACTTGCTTACTGACTAGCTTATATCTACCATAGGCTTCTTGATAATTAAAAATTATCAAGTGTAACTTGATAATTTTTATGCATCCCATGAACTAACGAGTCTCATTAGTTCATCTGACATTCATTTAGGCCTAAATTTTGAACAGGATTTCTTAGTTGGAACAAAAAGCCTAGTAACTTCCAAGATTACTTCCTTGAATGCTCCCCGTTTAGAATTTTCTGTTGGTAACATCATCAGTTAGTCCCACTGTATATAATTTAAAAACTGTCTGGGATCACTGTAGTTTTTTTATTTTATTTTGAATATTAGGTAGCTTGGTACATCAGTAGCAGAATTATACCTTGCTAAGTTCAACCTGAACTGTAACAGTAATTTGCTGTGTTTATTATATGTTTTGGTATTTTCTTTTTTAATTTGTCTTAGTAATATTAAAAGTCAAAGATGTTGAAAGATGTTGTTCTGCCTATAAAGTCTATTCTGTGGTCAGGTTATGCCTGTTTAATGGATTAAAAATCCAGGTTTCTGGGCAGTAGGAGGGGTGGAATTGTTAGTCAGATAACAATTTGAGTCAATCAGAAATTATCTTTATCAATCACATTTCTGAGCAGAGTTGATTAGTCCTGCTTGGGACTGATCAATTTGGCCATGGTGTGAAAATGATTCAATAAAAATTCCTCCCATCTTGACAGCATTTTAGCCCAAGCCTTTCATGATGGGAGGACAGCAAGGCACAAGACATGAAAATTTGGAAACGTCTGTAGTAGTCACTTATAATTTTGGAGCAGTGCATAGACTGACATTAGTTCTCAATTCAGATTAATTCATTAATTTGAAAATAACTTTTTTAAATTAAAACTGAAACTCAGAAACTTCACATATACTATACTAAGTATGATATATAATTTCATTATTGCAGGATAAAAAATTGCAAGAAACATCGCAAACTATTGATTCCCTGCGAAAATCTTTGCTTGATCTTCAATTAGAGAATGAACGTCTTAGCCACAGTTTAAGAGAGGAACTTCAGAATCGAAATGAAATTTTACAAAAGTAAGTTAGTGTTTTTGCCTGTTTGCTATTTAGGTTGTATTCATCTGAATTTAGAACATAGTATGCCAAAGAGTTTGTTGCTTCAGTCATCAGTATACATAGTATGGGCAAAAACACAACTGTACATTGTGTTTTCACCCATTACTGCAGAGACCATTTTAAGAGCTCAAATACAGAACCTGCTTGAAATGAGAAAAGGGAATTAAGTAATGGACTGTGTATTACATGGAAATAAGTAGTTTTTTTTTTTTTTTAATAAATAGTTTTGTCCCGAGTATTTCTGAATTGCTGACTTGGAGGTGATAATTTACAATGTACATACATGCAGTTATGAACTAAAATGTTCATGTTGAAATCTTTTGAAATCATCAGAATTCTCAAGAACAATGTAGGACAAAGCATTCATGATTCTGTGCATCACAACCAGTGGATCTGGTTCCATTTCACAAGAAACATCCCCAAACCATAACATTCCCTTCTCCTTCCACCTTCACAGTTTGGAAAACACACTTAGTAAGCATTCTCCAGACATCCCCTGTACTCTTAGTCTGATGGACATGTTTGGGTATGATTCAACATTCCACTGTACTGATTACCATTGATCCACAGTTCAGGTTCAATTTGTTTTGCACTATGTCAGAGGTGGTCAGCCTACATTATGTGCGGCTTATGGTATAGACAACTTTTGTTAGTGACACTAACACTCCTCCCAATAGGCAAAAATAACAAAAAAAAAAGTATACAACCAATTTGAAAAACCAGAAACATTAATAGTGTAAATTCTACTATTATGCCTTTTAGCTTTAATTTAGAGCAGGTAAGTAGGATGTTAATGAGCTACTCATGAACATTGATTCTGTATTTAATAAACATTTATTTGTTAACTAGTATTAAATTTATTTTATAAACAGTTGTTTTAATTTATTTTATTACAAGTGCTTAAAATTAAATTCCTTTATGTAATTAGCAAGAATATGTGGTGGTGCTGGGCATGAACTGGTAAGGATGGGGGATTATTGATTCTATTAGTTTCTAGATCCTTTTCTAGATGGCATATCATGCAATTTCAACATTGGCATTTTGCAGAAAGTAAAAGGCTGGTCACTTTGCACTCTGCCAGTCAGTGGCATGAATTTGTATTTGTTATTGAAAATTGGGCTGCAGGTCTTTCATGAAAATTCATTTCATGAAATGCAGTTCACTAAATGCTATGAATGATAGGTTTGTCTTTGGTCACTTGCAGTTCCAAGCTCAGATTTACTAGGGTTTAATGACAAGATGGGTAGCCATCTCACCATTACACTGGGATGGTGTATTCTTACTGCAGTAACAATATCCAGATATGCAGGGCTCGAAGCAGAAAATTTTATGGAACAGAATGCTCATCAGAATAATCAAGTGGAGGCAGTTAACCTATTAGCAATGCATGTGACAAACTGGAACAGTGTTCCAGTGTGTTCTTGTTCATTCTGATCCCTGCAATTATGGCTGTTTTGCACCTACTGGTGTTTATTAGATTTTACTTTATTTTCACACTTTGTTCTTCTGGTTACTTGTAATTACTTATGTGTAGGTTTATATATATAGTATATTTATTTATTTATTTATTCCTACAGAATGGGTGCTACAAGAGAACTCTGCAATATTTTGAAGAATCACATGGAAAGACTACAAGAAAAAATATCGTGTTGTAAGTCTGTAATTTGTTTTATTTCTTCACATTGATTTTCACTGGACATTAAGTAATAAGTCTTGGCAAGAAACAATAGTAAAAAATGTACCTCTTTTACTAGCGCAAAGCATCCCTTTTCATATATTGGAAGACTAAAAGTAATAAATTAATGGACACATCATGTGAGCTTAAACTAGCACACAAATTATATTTAATCAGTTGAACAATTTGTGATGTCATTTCGTGCATATGTGTTTGAGATTGCTATTTATTAAAGTATATTTTAGCTACAATATGTTATCACTTCATTGAACCATGTCTCTTCTCTTCAAATATGTTCCAAATGTCTCTTGAGAATGTGTCTTGGTGTGTATTTGACATTTTTAAAGTGAAAATTTTTATTTCTTAATTCTATAACAATAAAAAATATTATTTATGTATCGATTTGAGTATCACTTGATGTGTTTGCTAAATTAGTTTTATTTTCTGCTGTTTGGAATGTTATTTTAAACTTCATTAATGAAAGACACAACATGTTTATAAGCAAAATTTATATGGTTTATTAGAACTTAAGTAAGCTAACCTAAAAAACTTCTCAAAGTAATTAATTTTCTTTGTGTGTGTGTGTGTGTGTGTGTGTGTGTGTGTGTGTGTGTGTGTGTGTGTGTGTGTGTGTGCATGCATGTGTGCATGTCTGTGCGAGAGAGAGAGAGAGAGAGAATGAGAGAACGAGAACGTCCATGGTCTGTGTTGGCTGCAGGTGGCATCCACATCATGGCCAATACATGCTTGATGGGAAAGAAATATAGGAACCTGCCCTGCCCAAGACAGTATTCCACACCATGAAGTACACTCAGAGGAAACCCCTGCAGTATGTGATCAGACATTGTCGTACCTCAAAATGACACCAGACACCCCAGTAAGAAACTGGAGAGCTACAGGTTTCAGAATCTCAGCAAGATGGCAGTTAGTGTCAGATTGCCATTGATGAACACTGATGACAACAGACTATCAAAAGTGATCACTCCCCACACAATAACATCAGCAGGGTGTGCAGTATTGCATTCAACAATGGCTCTAGGGTCACTGTGCTCACCACATCATCATCACACATGTATGTGGTGATCTGTGCACTGTGGTACTGTCATGGGTAGCATTTTTCATTACATGACAAAGAACCATGCAGCCTCAGTAACTTTGGTAAAGGCTGATAATCTGCCCTCCATTGAAGTTGCTAATATCAGTGTCAAATGTGATGTCTCAGCATGCTCTACAATCTCTTTGCACTCAAAAGCTGGTTCTGTGAAATAGAAATCTGTGAACTGCACCATCTCTATGTTTATTTTTATATCTCAATGCAGCAATCATTTGTATATCTCAGTGCAACTCATCTCCCTGCTGATTAGCATGCATTTCCTATCATTACTTCTGGGTGATTGCAATTCTATTGTCACAGTATATATTTTTTTAGTGAAGCCAAGTCCCATTTATTTTCACACAGGGTTTAAGGGGTATTTATAATGATGATAATAAATTTAGCAATAGCATTTATAAATTGGCTTGTGATTACGAACTGCAAAGTCAAAACATTTTGTGCTCTTGGAAACAAGTTTTTGAAAAATTTTGCTGTTTTATTGACACAATTAGCATATTAAATCGTATTCTATAAATAGCTTTTATAGTTCTAGTCACATTCATTAATTTATTTTTAAGTTTAGCCAAAGATTTTGTAAGTTAGGTTTTAATATACCTAGAACCTTTGTTTTAGTATTAGTAGAGTTTCATGATGCAAGAAAGCAAGCTTATGCAGCATCAGCAAAAAAAAAAAAAAAAGCTTCGATTTCACCCCTCCATTCACTCCAAATACCTGTCCAGCTCAGCCTTAAATTTATTTAGGCCTATCAACATCCACAACAAAAGATGGAAGTCTCTTCCACCAATCAACTACCCACTGGCTAAAGGCAGACTTCCGCACATCTATCCTACAACTGCCTTCCCTCAAATTGAATTTATGCCCTCTCAGCAAGAGGAAGAATCCCATTAGCATTGAGCATGCTCAAACCATTCAGGGCTTTATACACCTCATCAGATCACCTCGCAGGTGCCTAGTCTCCAAACACTGTAATCTGCAAAATTTGAGCCTTTCTTTGTAAGAGCAACCCTTTGTTCCATTCACTAATCTTGTTGCACTTCTCTGTACTTGTTCCAACAGCTCTACATCCTTCTTAAAATGAGGCCTCCAGACCTGTATACAGTACTCAAGGTGTGGCCTGACCATTGCCTTATACAAGGGAATAATCACCTCCTTATCCCTGCTAGAAAAATTCCTGTATATCATTGACAAGACACCATGAGCTACTCTTGCAGACTGTTTGCACTGCTCAGAAAACTTCATATCTGCCTGCACAATTACCTCCAGGCCCTTTTCATTCTTTACCATTGTCACTGTAATACCACAGAGTTGATACGTTACTCTGGGATTACTGCTTCCATATGTAGTACTTTACATTTGTCAAGGTTAAACTTCATTTGCCACCTCTCAGCCCATCTGCTCTTCTAGATCCTGTTGCAGCAGCATACTGTCATTAGTGGCATTAACAATGCTGCCGACCTTCGTATCGTCTGCAAACTTGGACATTATATGGATATTATAGGAAACTTGGAAGCCTGATATACCATCATCAGTATCATTTATAAATACAGAAACAACAATGGACCCAACACCGAACCAGGAGGGACTCCACTAATAACATTAGTCCGCGAAGCGCAGTGTCCGTTGATTACCACTCTCTGTCTTCTCCCGCTCAACCATCCCTTTATTCAGAGCAGCAATTTGCCTCCAATGCCGCAGTGCTCCAATTTGTGCAGCAGTCTTCCACGTGCAACAGTATCAAAAGCCTTTCTAAGATCCAAATATATAATATCAAAGTTATTCCCTGCATCCATTTGCTTTGTGACCACATCATAGTATCCAATCAAATTGGTCAAACAAGACTTCCCCTTAACAAACCCATGCTCTGTCCGAGCTATAACTGAAGTCTTGTCTAGATGATCCTGCAGTGCTTCTTTAACCAGTGCCTCCATTAATTTCCCTGGAACAGAAGTTAAACTAACAAGTCTATAATTACTTGTGTTGCCGTTTGATCCTGCTTTGTGAATTGGGGGTCACATTTACACATCTCCAGTCCCTTGGGTACCTCCCCTGAGTCCAAGGAAGCTCTCATAATTATGGCTAAGGGTTTGCTTACTTTCTTTGCTGCCTCCTTTAATATAACTGGATGGAATCCATCCACCCCAGGTGTCTTTCTTATGTTTATATTCAACAATTTCTCCTCCACTTTCCTCTCAGTTATTACAAAATCATCTAGCTCACTGCCAGAGTTTAGTTCACCTCTGGCATTCCCCTCCTTGAATAACTCCTCGTGTGAATGTAGATGCAAAATACTCATTTAGTTTGTTAGCCACCTGAGCAGGATCATCAACAGTTGAAACATCGATATCCAGTGGACCAATCTGATTCATCCCCTTCCTTCTAGAGTTTATAGGTGAAGAACTCTTTGCTGTTTTTCTTTGCTTCTTTTGCCAAAGATTTCTCATAATCTGCCTTTGCTTGTCTAACCTCCTTTGTGACTTGGTTACAGACCAGCTTATATCTATTGTAGGCTTCCATGTCACCCATTAATTTATGTGTCCCAATAATTTTTTTTCTCTGCCACATGTCTCATTAGTTCATCTGACATCCATTTAGGCCTAAACATTGAAAAATATTTCTTAGTTGGTATGTAAAGCCTGGTTGCCTCCAAGATTAATTCTTTGAATGCTTCCTATTTTGAATTTGCTGTTGGTAATGTCATCAGTTGGTCTCGCCGAACAGAATTTAAATACTGTCTCAGACCTCTGTCGCCTTTACGAAAGCAAAAACCCTTCCTTTTACCCTTGATGGTAGTTACATCTTTGAGTAAATCCCACTTCAGCACACTGGGATCACTAGTGGTTTCTTTATCTGCAGATTCTTAATGCATGAAGAATCACTACTGATAATCAGATCAAGAGTATTACTCCCTCTAGTTGCCTCCAGAACACGCTGATGTAGAAAACAATCGTCGAGTAAATCCACAAAAGCCTTACTAGTGTGTGAGTAACCAACCCACAAATTCCAGTCAATATCCAGGAAATTAAAATCCCCCATTATAAGACACTCTGATTTACTGGCCTACTCTATTTCCCTGTACAGCTTTTTATTATACCCATCAGAGTCATTAGGCCTATAACACACTCCTACTGTCAATTTTGATTTCCAAGTGCTTATGTCACACCAAACTGACTTGACACTGCACTGCCCAGCGATGTCGACTGGCTGTGTACCTCCTTGGATTTTATGTTTTTCTTAACTAATAGCATAACCCCTTCTCCCTTCCTATCCTGGCTATCCTTCCTGTACAAATTGTACTACACAAATTCCAGTTCTGCATTCCTTATATCTGTGTGACACCACTTCTCTGATATCCCAACAATATCAGCCTTTGATGTTTTGGCCAACACCTCAAATTCATCAAATTTATTTACCAAACTCCTAGTATTTGTGTACACGCAAGTATACATGCACCTGTTCCTATTCTTAGATACCCTCACACAACTCATGTGTTCACTTGTCAAACGATGACTCCCAACAGTCTCTGAAATCCACTGCATCTTGTTTTACAGGCTGCTGCTTGTTCCAATAGAAGCAGTGCAAGAATCACTTTCACCTCTTCCAGCGGCTACTGTTAATCTATTAGTCCATGTATCCGCCCAATCAAGATTATGTGTGAATATCATATCTCATAACTCGTATTGTGGTGCATAGTAGGGGAACTCTAGCATTTTAATTGTGGTAAATAGGTATCTTGAAAGTTTGAATCACATAGGTTGGCATTAATAGATATAGCAGGCCCCCGTTATAACGCGGTTCGCTTTATGCTGATTCGCTATAACGCTGTTTTTATATTATAACCCGTATCTGACTATAACGCTGTCACAGATCACTATAACACTCTTTTACAGATTGCATTTTTGGAATATTTAACGATATCATTTCATTTGATGGAATCAATAATTTGTCAACTTTTAATGCTGTTTAGTGAATGAATAGCAAAACAGCATTAAAACTTTTAATGCTGTTTTGCTATTCAAAATGAATAGCAAAACAGCATTAAAACGTTTCCCACGCCGACTTGAGAAATTTTCCCACGCTCAGTGAAATTTAATTGCAGTAAGTGACTTGTTACGTAGTTCTGAGATCAACGTTTTAAGAAATGATCAAATATATTGCTTGTAATATTTGCGTTATATGCATTTATCCGAAGTCTAGTCATCACTCAGTACAGTATTAGACATCGTGCGTAACGGAAAGTTTACTTGAACATTGTATCATAATTAATTCAACCAAAGCAGTTACATTTTCGAAGAGCTAATGATGACCGATAGGAATGAAAAAGCAACAACGTCTGGGTGCAGTAAGAAGACCATAAATGTATGAAAAAGCCTGAATTTGAAAATTAAATTAGACGTTTTGAAGCGAATCGATTCCGGTCAACGACAAGCGGATGTGTGCCATAATTTAGGACTTGCAACTTTAACTGTAAGAACAATTATAAAAAAAAATAATAAAGAATTAATTTTAGCAGCGGGAAAGATAGCTGTTCCACTGCAAGCAACTAGGGCTAGGCCGACTATTAGGATTGAAATGGAAAGACTTTAATTTAATTGAAGATAATATTCCAATGCAGAATTCAGTTAAGTTAAATATTAAAAAAAAAAAGAGAGAGAGAGAGAGAGAGAGAGAGAGAGAGAGAGAGAAAGAGATTAGCCAATATGATGTCTGAAGAAAACTCGCCTAAAAAAAAAAAAAAATGTGGAACCATTTAAAACTGGTAAGGGCTGGTAGAATAGATTTAAAATCCAGGGAGAAGCCTAGTGCAGATCAAGGAGCCGAAACTTTCAAAAAAGAACTTGTTAAAATTATTGAAGAGGGGTATTATGTGTTATACTTCTCAACAAGTTTTTAACATAGATGAAGCATGACTTTTGTGGAAACGAATGCCTAAAAGAAGTTTCATATTGAAAGAAGAAAAAACATGCCAAGTCTCAAAGCGGCGAAGGATCAGTTGACTTTATTGTTGGGTGGTAATTAAACTGCGGGCCATTTAAAATTAATACCCCTTTTAGTTTATTTGGAAGAGGGCCAAAGTTCAACTCAAAATCCACACATTTTTCATGATTAAATTCCTCCATTAAATTAAATCAATTAAATTCATTATTTTACTTCGAATTTTAAGTTTACTTTTGATACGCAAGTAGTTACCACATAATTATACGTATGTAATGCAGAATATTAAATATTTTGACCGACATTTGTGCATCTTTTCATTACTGTTTATTATTGATTAGGAAATACCTATGGCACCGACCCCCAGCTCATAAATACATATGTTACCTTATGGGAAAGTGGCGCTCGCTTAGCGCGAATTCACTTAGCGCTCTGTTTTTCCGGAACGAATGATCAGCGTTAAGCGGGGGTCACCTGTAATTTCATTAAATTAACTTAACTCTAAGAGTGTAATGGTAATGCATAAATTCGATAACGTAATACATTAATGTAAACTTGATACCGTACTATGCATATTCGAGGCAGTGTTAGGTGGGTCGGAAAACTGCTAGCTTGGGGGGGAGACAAAGACGAATAGATTAACAGTAGCCACTGGCAGAGGTGAAAGAGATTCTTGCACTGCTTCTATTGGAATGAGCAGAAGCCTGAAAAACAAGATGCAGGATATTTCAGAGACTGCTGGGAGTCATTGCGGTACAAGTAAACACATGGGTTGTGTTAGGGTAGCTAAGAATAGAAATAGGTGCATGTATACTTGTGTGTACACCAATGCTAGGAGTTTAGTAAATAAACTTGATGAATTTGAGGTATTGCTCAAAACATCAAAGGCAGATATTGTTGGGATATCAGAGATGTGGCGTCACACAGACACAAGGAATGCAGAACTGGAATTTGGGGAGTACAACGTCTACAGAAAGGATAGACTGGATAGGAAGGGAGGAGAGGTTATGCTATTAGTTAAGAAATACATAAAATCCAAGGAAGTGAAGCCAGTGGACATCGCTGGACAGTTCAGTGTCGAGTCAGTTTGGTGTGCATAAGCATTGGGAGATCAAAATTGAGAGTAGGAGTGTACTATAGGCCTAATGACTCTGATGAGTACAATAAGAAACTGTACAGGGAAATAGAGTGGGGCAGTAAATCAGAGAGTCTTATAATGGGAGATTTTAATTTCCCAGATATTGATTGGAATTTGGGGGCTGGTCACTCACACACTAGCAAGGCTTTTGTGGATTTATTGAATGATTGTTTTCTACATGAGCATGTTCGGGAGGCAACTAGAGGGAGGAATACTCTTGATTTGATTATCAGCAGTGATTCTTCATGCATTAAGAATCTACAGATAAATGAACCACTAGGTGGCAGTGATCACAGTGTGCTGAAGTGGGATTTACTCAAAGAGGTAACTACCATAAGGGGTAAAGGGAAGGGTTATTGCTTTCGTAAAGGCGACTACGATGGATTGAGACAGTATTTAAATTCTATACAGTGGGACCAACTGATGATGATGTTACCAACAGCAAATGCATAATGGGAAGCATTCAAAGAACTTATCTTGGAAGCTACTAGGCTTTTCATACCAACTAAGAAATATTGTTCAAGGTTTAGGCATAAATGGATGTCAGATGAACTGATGAGGCATATGGCAGAGAAGAAGCATGCATGGGATACATACAAATTAACACATGACACAGAAGCCTATGATAGATACAAGTTGATCTGTAATCAAGTTACAAAGGAGGTTAGGCAGGCGAAGGCAGATTACGAGAAATCTTTGGCAAGGGATGCAAAGAAAAACAGCAAAGAGTTCTTTACTTATGTAAACTCTAGAAGGAAGGGGATGAATAAGATTGGTCCACTTGATATCGATGGGTCAACTGTTGATGATCCTGCTCAGGTAGCTAACAAACTGAATGCATATTTTGCATCAACATTCACACATGAGGAGTTATTTAGCGAAGGGAAAGCCAGAGGTGTATTCAACTCTAGCAGTAAGCTAGAGAATCTTGTAATAACTGAGAGTAAAGCGGAGGAGAAATTGTTGAAGATAAACACAAGAAGGGCACCCGGGGTGGATGGGATCTATCCAGTTATATTAAAGAAGGCAGCAGAGGAAGTAAGCAAACCCTTAGCCATAATTATGAGAGCTTCCTTGGACTCAGGGGAGGTACGCACAGACTGGAGATGTGAAATGTGACCCCAATTCACAAAGGAGGATCAAAGGCTGACACAAGTAATTATAGACCTGTGAGTTTAACTTCTGTTCCAGGAAAATTAATGGAGGCACTAGTTAAAGAAGCACTGCAGGATCATTTAGACAAGACTTCAGTTATAGCTCGGACACAGCATGGTTTTGTTAAGGGGAAGTCTTGCCTGACCAATTTGATTGGATACTATGATGCAGTCACAAAAGAACTGGATGCAGGGAATAACTTTGATATTATATACTTGGATCTTAGAAAGGCTTTTGATACTGTTGCACTTGGAATACTGCTGCACAAATTGGAGCAGTGTGACATTGGAGGCAAATTACTGATGTGGATAAAGGGGTGGCTTAGGGGGAGAAGACAGAGAGTGGTAATCAATGGACACTGCTCGTCGTGGACTAATCTTATTAGTGGAGTCCCTCAGGGTTCAGTGTTGGGTCCATTATTGTTTTCTGTATTCATAAATGATATTGATGATGGTATATCAAGCTTAATGTCGAAGTTTGCAGACGATACGAAGGTTGGCAGGGTTGTCAAGGATACTACTGACACTATGCTGCTGCAACAGGATCTGGAACGGTTGAGCAGATGGGCTGAGAGGTGGCAAATGAAGTTTAACATTGACAAATGTAAAGTACTACACATGGGAAACAGCAACCCCAGAGCAACGTATCAACTCTGTGGTACTATACTGACAGTGGTAGAGAATGAAAGGGACCTGGGGGTGGTTGTGCAGGCAGATATGAAGTTCTCTGAGCAGTGCAGACGGGCTGCAAGAGTAGCTCATGGTGTATTTTCAATGATATATAGGAATTTTTCTAGCAGGGATAAGGAGGTGATTATTCCCTTGTATAAGGCAATGGTCAGGCCACACCTAGAGTACTGTATGCAGGTCTGGAGGCCTCATTTCAAGAAGGATGTAGAGCTGCTGGAACGAGTACAGAGAAGGGCAACAAGATTAGTGAATGGAACAAAGGGGTGCTCTTACGAAGAAAGGCTTAAGTTTTGCAAATTACAGTGTCTGGAGAGTAGGCACCAGCGAGCTGATCTGATAGAGGTGTATAAAGCCTTGAATGGATTGAGCATGCTCAATGCTGATGGGATTCTTCCTCTCGCTCAGAATAATCACCTGAGAGGGCATAAATTCAAATTGAGGAAAGACAGATGTAGGATAGACGTGCGGAAATTTGCCTTTAGCCAGCGGCTGGTTGGTTGGTGGAACAGACTTCCATCCCTTGTCGTGGAAGTTGATAGTCTAAATAAGTTTAAGGCTCAGCTGGACAGGTATTTTGAACGAACAGAGGGGTGAAGTGGAAGTGGTTTCTTTTTTTTTTTTTTTTTGGCTGATGCTGCATAAGCTTGCTTTCTTGCATCAAATGCCTCTGCTAATGCTAATATATCATAGCTGCATAACTGGTGAATAGTCGTATTATTGCATTTTGGGTGTAGTTTAGTGTAGTATTCTCAATTAATTTGAATGGAAATCGTGCCTCAGAGCAGCAAAGCAGAGGGCTGAAAGTAGTGAAAGTGCTGTGGGTCACAGGGAGAACTGAAGGGGAGGTGAGTTTCCTATGAATCAAGGCCTTACCAAATATACTACTTGTTTGATGTTTGCAGATCTTTCTGAAACAGGACATGATACAGCCAAGGGTCTGTGTGTGCACCCTTAAAAGATATCATCTTTTAATATCATCTTTTAAGGGCACAAAATATAATATTGTAGTTGTATACTATATGTTTCCACTTATGACATTAAGGGTAGGAGATCTGAGGACTTACTTAACAAGTACAGGGCAGTGCTAAGAAAAAGTTGTGAATTAGGGTTAAATTTGAAAGTGTCTACAATTTCACCAAGGCACGATGGCAAAGAGTACCCAGTGAGAGCCTTGTCAATCAATTAAGTCCTGGAGAGTTTGTGCAAGGCTCGAGGGGTAGAATTTTTCTCAATGTGGTCTGTGCTTGTTAACAGGAGAGACTGTTTCTACAAGGATGGAATACACTTAAATAGAATGGTGTAAGAATATTTGTTGATGCTATTGAAGCAATGTTAGGTGGGTTGGAAAACTGCTAGTTTAGTGGGATACATAGACTAATATATTAACAATAGCCACAGGCAGAGGTGAAATTCTTTCGCTGCTTCTATTGGAACATGCAGCAGCCTGAAAAGCAAGGTACCAGGGATTTCAAGGCTGGCTGTGGGTCATCATAGAACAAAGAAATGCATGGGCTATGTTAGGGTAAGTAATTAAGAGTAAAATCAAGTACATGTATACTTGCACAGTAAAGCATCGTAAATCATTGTGGGGATGTCAGTGATATAGTGGGTATAAGAGATGCAGAATTTGAATATGGATAGTACACTGTCTATAGAAAGGATATAGTATGTATTATCAAGTAGCACTGTGGGGTCTCCCTTACAACCACATGGCATACTCTGCATGACAGTACAAACTCTGTAAACGTGAGAGATAGTGTAAGTTTTGGTGTTGGCTGCAACAGACCACCACAATCCGACACTACACTAGTGTAGTGTCGGATTGTGGTGGTCTGTTGTTCCTCTATCATTTAGCCATGAGGGGAACCTAGTGGGACACCATGTTGACTTTCCACTGCCTTGAGGAGGCAGCCAGGTATAGTAGGAGATATAGTTTCTGATAGGGGCAAACCCTAGTCTGCACCTGAGCTTTCCAGGGAGGTTTCCAGAACACACACACACACACACACACACACACACACACACACACACGCACACACACACACACACACACACACACACACACACACACACACACACACACACACACACAAAAGCTGTAGAAGATGAAAAGAGTGCAGGGAGACAGTGAAGGTAGGAGGGAACAGATGAAGAAGATAAAGAAGGTGGATAAGAAGACTGTCCAACTGGAAATAGGAAAATAGGAAGGATAGAGGTGCAACCCTGTGGAAGGAGTATATCCTCCCTACAGGTAGGGACTATAGAGAACAGTAAAAGTTTAGTGGTATAGTTCACCAGGTGAAATGTTTGGGTGGGGGAGGGATATGGGATTTGTTGGAGGTGAGGTAAAGCCATAGGGCCAGGGTATTCTATGTTGAGGGAGGAAGGAGATAGCACTGTGGCTCTCTGTGTGTGGTCCCACAACATCCAGATCAGCTGGAGCTGGTGTCAGCATTTCCCACACCACATCTCAAGGATGCAAGAGGCATAAAATTGGGGAGTGGAATCTCCTAATAGTTGCCCCCACTGCAGTCTAATTTGGAGTGTATAGATCGGTCGTATATCTAGCCCATCTATACACCTGTCACACATACGTGTACACAAGTACACACTTTTTTTTTTATATTAACTTATTTATACTATGCACCTGAGGTTGTGCATAGGCTTGAGCAAGTGCATAATCATGTTCAGACTATCACTATGCACCTGTCACATATATGAATCTAATGAGTAAAATGAACAATTATACAGAGAAATAGTGGGCCAGTAAATCAGAGTGTCTTATAATGGGGGATTTTATCTTCCCAGATATAGACTGGAAATTGTGGGTTGGTCACTTGCACACTAGCAGGGCTTTTGTAGATTTATTGGATGATTGTTTTCTACAGCAGCATGTTAGAGAGGCAACCAGAGGGAGTAACACTCTTGATCTGATTATCAACACTGATTATTCATGCATTAAGAGTTTACAGATAAAGCAATCACTAGGTGGCAGTGATCACAGTGTACTGATGTGGGATTTACTTAAAGATGTAACCACCATTAGGAGTAAAAGGAAGGGTTTTTGCTTTTGTAAAGTCCTCACAGTGGTCTCAGAAGTATTTACAGTGGTCTCAGAGATTTTTTAGGTTCTATGAAGTGGAACCAACTGATGATGTTACCAGCAGCAAATTCTAAATGGGAAGCATTCAAGGAAGTAATTTTGGAAGTTACTAGGCTTTTTGTTCCAACTAAGAACAAAAGAATAAGAATACTGCTCAGGGTTTAGACCCAAATGGATATCAGATGAACTAATGAGACTTGTGGCAGAGAAGAAGATTGCATGAGATGCACATAAATTGTCCAGTGACGCAGAAGCCTATGGTAGATACAAACTAGCCTGTAATCAAGTCACAAAGGAGGTTAGGCAAGCGAAGGCAGATTATGGAAAATCTTTGGCAAAGGATGCAAAGAAAAACAGCAAAGACTTCTTTACTTATATAAACTCTAAAAGGAAGGGAATGAATCAGATTGGTCCACTTGATATCAATATTTTGATTGTAGATGATCATTCTCAGATAGCTGATGAACTAAATCAGAGTTTGCATCTACATTCACACATGAGGTGTTATTCAAGGAGCAGAGGGCTACATGTTTATCAAATTCTAAGAGGGAGTTAAATGATTTTGTAATAATTGAGAGCAAAGTGGAGGAGAAAAAGGTTGATGTGTGAACCTGGGGTAGATGGAATCTATCCAGTTATATTTAAAAAGGTGGCAAAGGGAGTAAGCAAACCTTTAGCCATAATTATGAGTGCATCTTTGGACTAGGGAGAAGTCCCCATGGACTGGAGATGTGCAAATGTATCTCCATTTCACAAAGGAGGAACAAAGGGTGACAAGAGTAATTACAGACCTGTTAGTTTGACTTCTGTTCTAGAGAAAATAATGGAATCACTGGTTAAAGAAGCATTGCAGGATCATCTAGACAAGACAGCAGTAATTATTCAGACACAGCATAGTTTTGCCCTTGGCAAAACTATGCTGTGTCTGAATAATTACTGCTGTCTTGTCTAGATGATCTATCTGAATTCTGAATCTATCTGAATTCTTGTTTGACCAATTTAATTGTATACTATGATGTGGTCACAATGGAACTGGATGCAAAAAATAATTTTGATATCATATACTTGGATTTCAGGAAAGCTTTTGATACTGTTGCACATGGAAGACTACTGTACAAATTGGAGCAATATGGAATTAAGGGCAAGTTACTACAATGAGTGGGTGAAGACAGAGTGGTAATCAATGGATACTGCTCTTCGTGGACTAATGTTATTAGTGGTGTCCCTCAGGGTTCGGTGTTTGGCCCATTGTTGTTTTGTATATTTATCAGTGATATTGATGAAGGTATGTCAAGCTTAATGTCAAAGTTTTCAGATGATACAAAGGTTGGCAGGGTTGTTAATAACAGTAATGACAGTATGCTGCTGCAGTGTGTTTTTTTTTTGGGCTGATGCTGTATAAGCTTACTTTCTTGTATCACGTGCCTCTACTAATAGTAGTAGTAGTAGTAGTAGTAGCAGCATGTGATGGAAGAAAGCAAGTATATGAGCTTATGCAGCATTAGCCAAAAAAAAAAAATAAAAAATTACAAAATAATTCCCTCCAAATGTTTGTCAGCTGCTCCTTAAATTTATTAGTATTAATATTAGTATTAGTAACGACCGCATGGTGCAAGAAAGCCTATGGCTTATGCTGCACCAGCCAAAAAAAATCCGAACAAAACAATGATAAAAAAAAATAAATAAAATAAATAACTAAATAATAATAATTAATAAATAAAAAAAATAAAATAAAAAATAAATAAAAAGGAAATTAAACCTATCATCGTATGCTCTTCCCTTACCCGAAAGTACTATCCAGATGACCTTTGAATTTCCCCAAACTGTCGGCCTCTGCCACCCATGAAGGCAACTTATTCCAGTAATTTATAACTCGCTGGCTAAAATAAAACTTCCTGCAGTCCAATCTAAACATTTCCCCCCGTAACTTGAATTTATGTCCCCTAGTTCTAGCATCATTTATAATCTTGAAAATTTTGTCCTCATTCATTTTATTGATGCCTCTCAGAGCCTTAAACACCTTAATCAAATCTCCTCTAAGGTGTCTAGTTTCCAAACTCTGCAACCCACATATTCGGAGTCTTTCTTCATAAGGACGCTGTTTTGCCGATCTCACCAGGCGAGTTACCCTTCTTTGCACCCTTTCAAGAAGCTCGATGTCTTTCTTTAGGTGCAGTCTCCATACTTGAACACAGTATTCCAAGTGTGGTCTAACATAAGCCTTATATAATGTAATTATCACGTCCCTATCTCTACTTGCAAAAGTTCGATAGGACACCATGGGCCTTCCTTGCAACCTGTTTACAATGCTCAGAGAATTTCATGTCTGACTGTATCGTAACACCCAAGTCCCTTTCCTCCAGTACTGGGTTTAGTTGAACTCCACCAAGTGAATAAGTTTTTTTGGGATTGACAGATGTAATACTGTTTCCCAGGTGTAATACCTTACACTTTGTTGGATTAAAGCATAGCTGCCATTTTTCTGACCATTCTTGAAGTCTATCTAGGTCTCTCTGAAGAAGCTCAGCTTGACGGTGATCATTAACCACTTTTACCATCATCATCTTAACCAATTTTAACATCATCTGCATATTTAGACATCATGCCCTCTATTCCTTCATCAATGTCGTTTATGAAAATTAAAAACAACAGTGGTCCTAATACTGATCCTTGGGGAACCCCACTTCTTACATCAACCCAATCTGAGGAATAGCCATTTATCACAACCCTCTGCCTCCTGCCCTGAAGCCATCCTTCTATCCATCTAAGGATTTTCCCAGTGATTCCAACCTGTTCCAGCTTATAAAGCAACTGCTCATGTGGGACTGAGTCAAAAGCTTTGCTGAAATCTAAATAAACAATGTCGAAATTATTCCCTAAATCCAGCTCGTGAGTGACCCTTTCGAAATAGCGAACCAGATTTGTTAAACATGATTTTCCCTTTACAAAACCATGCTGAGTATCCTTGAGAATTTCAATTCGATCCAAATGATCCTGAATTCCACCCTTGATCATTGCCTCCATGATTTTCCCTACTACTGAAGTCAGACTGACAGGTCGATAATTTCCAACTTCACATTTAGAGCCACCCTTATGTATGGGAGATACATTTGCTCTTTTCCAATCCAAGGGAATCTCCCCAGAGTCTAGTGATGCTCGCATAATTAGCCTCAATGGTTCAATGCACTCGCTTGCCGCCTCTCTTAAGATATAGGGTATATTCCATCAAATCCAGGAGCCTTACTGGTCTGTAGGCTCGAAAGTTTTTTCATTAAATAATCTTGCAAAATTTCAATATCATTAATTACATATTTTTTAACTTTGCTCCCACAATTTCCCATTGCCACAAAACGTTTTTCATTTGTAAATATCAATGCAAAATAACTGTTGAGTTCATCTGCAACGGCAGCTGGTGTATTTATTACTGTCCCCTTTCCCTTACGTAAAAGTCCAATCTGGTTTGTCCTGCTCTTCTTGGCATTTATATATGTGAAGAATTCTTTATCCCCCCTCTTTGCTCTGTTTGCTAGTGATTTCTCATAAACTGCCTTTGCCTGTCGAAATTTTTCTGTGGCTCTATTACACATCACCTTGTAGCTGTTATAGGCTTCAGTACTTTTTATTGCTCTGTAACCTTTCCATGCCACCTTTTTCTGCTCAAGTAATTTGGCAATGTCACTATTCATCCAACTTGGACCCCTTCTCGTGGAGTATTTTTTTTTAATGGTATATACGCATTCAAGGCATCTGTGATTAATGTTTTAAAAGCGTACCACAGTTCAATTGTATTCATTCCCTGCGTGATATCTACCCAGTTAATAGAGGCCATGTAGTACCTTAAGGCATCGTAATTTCCTTTTCTGAAATTAAAACCCATTCCTTTGCCTTTTACTTCTGCTACCTCTCTCGTCATCATCCACCGTAGAACTACGTGATCACTTCCTGCTACTGATTCCTCTACTGTCGGCCCTGTTATGTCATCTGATTCATGTGTGATGATGAGGTCTAGGATATTCTTTTCTCTAGTACTTTCCCTGACATGTTGATACAAATAACAGTCATCTAGTTGATTTAAAAATTCTGTTCCCCATGTCGAGTTTCCTTCCCATTTACTCCAGTCAATTAGAGGCAAATTGAAATCACCCATAATAAGGCATTGACACTTACTTGCCCATTCCATTTGCATGTAGAGGCTTTTGTCATAATCTTCACAATCACCTGGTCTGTAGATTACTCCTACTCACATTATACCTTTGTTTCCAACTATCTCACACCATACAGACTCTATACTAGCATGTGAAATATCTGAATCCGGGAAAGCTATCGTCGCACTCAGGCTGCTTCTGATAAGAAGCATTACCCCACCACCCCTTCTATCTAACCTATCCTTCCTAAATACATTATACAAGCCGTACTGAAACTCATCATCCCCAATTTCTGGGGCTTACAGAGGTGTCACCACGTCTCTGTAAGCCCTATTATGTCCGCGTTACTTGTTTTAACCAGCAGTTCGAATTCGCTCATTTTATTGACGACACTTCTAACGTTACTGTATAAACAATTAAGATTTACTGTTCTTGTATATTTAACAACCCTAACACAACCCTTGAAGTTTTTTAGGCTCTCTTCCCTGATATTAGCTACCCGCTCACGTGAAACGTCTTTGCCCCCAGAACATCTAGATAATACGTCCAGTTGGGGTAACAGATAAGAACTCTTAAGGTATGTTCAAGAGTTACATTGACCAATATTATCAGATAAACACGTGTCAGTATTACCCACTAATTAGCAGTTTCCTTGAACCTTTAAGGTATCCTCAATAATACTGGCAAAAACTTTTGCACCACCTTTGTTTAAGTGTATCCCGTCTCTACAAAACAAATTCCTTCTACCTACAAGTGTGGGCCATGCTGATAGAAATTTACCCCCTAAAGCCTTGCAGATTCCTTCAAGTCTTGAGTTAATCCACAAGGCTCTTAACATATAATCCCTCCTATCGTATCTGGGCAGAATTGCAGACACATAGACATTATGGCCTAGCTC
The DNA here is from genome assembly GCF_048544385.1 of Mastigoproctus giganteus. Taxonomy (NCBI): domain Eukaryota; kingdom Metazoa; phylum Arthropoda; class Arachnida; order Uropygi; family Thelyphonidae; genus Mastigoproctus; species Mastigoproctus giganteus. The sequence continues at coordinate 101,885,117 of NC_143587.1, read as the reverse complement.
GCGACATTTCCTCAGCATGGTCCTGTATTTTTCCAACAAATCGTCAGATCGTGTACGTTTAATATCATTTGTCCCCACATGAATAATAATATTTTCTTTACCCTCTTTAAAATCTGACAATCTGTTGGTGACATCATCAATACTTGCTCCCGGCAGACATACCCTGGTTCTGCTCCACCTATCTTTATTACAAAAAATATTCCCCATTTCCCTGACAATGGAGTCTCCTAATAAAACAATGTCCTTTTTAACCAGAGTAGTTTGCACTTGGTTTTTCTGTTTTGAGGCTCGAATCAGGTGTGCATCACTTGGTAGATTGCTGGAGTTTTGAGTCCCTGACGAGCTCCCAGATGCATTATTTTCGAGGGCAAGCATTCGTTTTTTCAGGGACTCAAATTGTTCCATCAGTGCACCAAATTGTAATTTAAGATCGGTGCACTCCTTACATCGATCACAAAGAAAAGAATCCCCAGGTGAGGTAGGATTAGTCACCAGGTCGACCTTGGGAAAACATACCACAGGTTCCACAACGGATTAAATCATGACTCACCCGTAAATTGCCATCAGCTATTTCCGTGTGAGTCATGATACCCTGTGACGTGTTTAAGGCAGATCTCGTAACTACCATTATAAAATTAAATAAATATCAATGAAAGTAATTTTAAAAAATTATATCTATAATATTATTAAAATCAAACATTTAAGGAAAACCTATAACAAAATAATCCAACAATATCTAAATAAATCAAATATTTAAAAGCACTATCCAAAAGTAAACCACTTAACTGAGGAGCCTTGTCTAAGCGCGTCCGCTCACCTCGAATGCCAACGTATTATGTGGTAACGGTCACTAGTCGATGGTCCATATATTATTATTTTTTTATATTATATTATTTTGTTATTATATTATATATTATTTAGCCTATCAACTTCCACAAAGACAGATGGAAGTTTGTTCCAGGCAATTAACCACCCGCTGGCTGAAGGCAAATTTCTGCACATCTATTCTACATCTGTCTTTCCTCAATTTGAATTTATGCCCCCTTAGATTCGTAATCTGAACAAGTGGAAGAATCCCATCAGAATTCAGCATGCTGAACCCATTCAAGACCTTATACACCCCAATCAGATCAAATATAAAGAAATATTCCACAAGGAGGGTTCCAAGTTGGATGAATAGTGAAGTTGCCACATTCCTTTAGCAGAAAAAGGTGGGATGGAAAAGTTACAGAGCATTAAAAAGTACTGAAGCCTATAAGAGCTACAAGATGATCTGTAATTGAGCCACAGAAAAGGTTCGACAGGCAAAGGCAGTTTATGAAAAATCGCTAGCAAACAGAGAAAAGAGGGGGGATAAGGAATTCTTCACATATATAAATGCTAAGAAGAGCAGGACAAACCAGATCGGACCTTTATGTAAGGGAAAGGGGATAGTATTAAATACGCCAGCTGCCGTTGCAGATAAACTCAACTTATTTTGCATTGATATTTACAAAAGAAAAACCTTTTGTGGCAATGGGAAATCGTGGGAGCGAAGATGAAAAATATGTAATTAATGATATTGAAATTTCGCAAGATTATTTAATGAAAAAACTTTCGAGCCTACAGGCCAGTAAGGCTCCTATATACCCTATAATGTGGCAAGTGAGTGCATTGAACCATTGAGGCTAATTATGTGAGCATCACTAGACTCTGGGGAGATTCCGTTGGATTGGAAAAGTGGCAACGTATCTCCCATACATAAGGGTGGTTCTAAGAGTGAAGTGGGAAATTATCGACCTGTCAGTCTGACTTCTGCGGTAGGGAAAATCATGGAGGCAATGAACAAGGGTGAAATTCAGGATCATTTGGATAGAACTGAAATTCTCATGGATACTCAGCATGGTTTTGTAAAGGGAAAATCATGTTTAACAAATCTGGTTCACTATTTTGAAAGGGTCACTCATGAGCTGGATTTAGGGAATAATTTCGACATTGTTTATTTAGATTTCAGTAAAGCTTTTTACTCAATCCCACATGAGCGGTTGCTTTATAAGCCGGAACAGGTAGGTTGGAATCACTGGGAAAATCCTTAGATGGATAGAAGGATGGCTTCAGGGCAGGAGGCAGAGGGTTGTGATAAATGGCTATTCCTCAGCTTAGGTTGATGTAAGAAGTGGGGTTCCCCAGGGATCAGTATTAGGACCGCTGTTGTTTTTAATTTTCATAAACGACATTGATGAAGGGATAGAGGGTGTGATGTCTAAATTTGCAAATGTTAAAATTGGTAGAGTAGTTAATGATCACTGTCAAGCTGAGCTTCTTCAGAGAGACCTAGATAGACTTCAGGAATGGTCAGAAAAATGGCAGCTATGCTTTAATCCAACAAAGTGTAAGGTATTATTCCTGGGAAACAGTAATCCCAAAATAACTTATTCACTTGGTGGAGTTCAACTAAACCCAGTACTGGAGGAAAGGGACTCTGATGTTATGATACGGTCAGACATGAAATTCTCTGCGCATTGTAAACATGTTGCAAGGAAGTCCCATGGTGTCGTATCAATGAACTATCGAACTTTTGCAAGTAGAGATAGGGACGTGATAATCCCATTATATAGGATGTCGCTAGTGTCGTTGTTAGTACGGTTGATGTTTTAGTATGCTGCACTTCATTTAATATCCTAATGTATTCATTGTGCTTTATTTAATTCAGTTGTTGTCCAGAAATTGTCAGTAAGTTTTTCTCTAACTGGCTATAAATTTTAATAGATTTTGTAAACTGTTGATATTAGTTTATTACCTTTGTAATATTGTTAGGCCTAACTCAGGAATCGCTGACTGCCTCGTTAACCCTAGTTAGTTGTTGGCGCATCGGCTTCTGTGGCTATAATGCACCTCCCAAGGTTTTTGCAGTGCTCTGGTCCGGGCCCGAGGAGGGATTTGGGCCGCGGCCTTTGGGTTGCCGGGCAGGCACTTTACTCACCTAGCCCAGTCGGCTATTTAAATTAGGGCGCTGATACTGGATGTGAACGGCTGATTTTGGCCCCACGATTTCGGCAGAAATTAGAATTGTGCCACTTGACATAAATATTATTGCAAGCACTGGTGTAACTTAATACCATTATAATGACCATATGGATGTCATCCCAGGGCAAATAGCACGTGACAACAGCACGTAAATCCTATTGGTGGTAACTGTTCTTGTGTAGCACTTCTTAAGTTGATTCACCTACTAACTTGCAGTGGGTATCATCTGCACTCATTTTCTGAGCTCCTTCTGTAAGACTGTCTCGCCACTCGTTCATCCGCAGTGAACTTGCCAATTCGTATCTGCTCAAAATGGAATGTAAATCGAGGAAATCGGCTGTAAACACAACCCTGCCAGTGACCGACAACCCTAAAATAGCAGAGCAACACGAAGAACATGAGGGATCTCAAACTGAATCCCCCATTAAGAACAAAAAATCAATCGGTACCAAATTTGTTCGAAAAACCAGGTCAAAATCTCAAAACAGAGGGACCATGGAACCCCCCCCCCTCCCAAACCGAGTACACAGATATGAGACAACCTGACCTCCCCCTTGACCCCAGCATGCCTGAGGGGACAGTTATCCAACAATCGCTACAACTCAAAGTAGCACTGGAGAACGTGCTCAAAGAGCCAACTAACAGAGTTACAACATTTCTTAGGGCAGAAATCGTCACCCTATGGAACAAGCTAGAATCGCTGCTTATCCAGACTCACCTGGAAAGCGAAAAGGCAACTGCAACATTGGAAGCCTGCACTGACTGTGGAGTAAAACAAATGCGACAGCGTGACTCCACATATGCCCATGCGCTGAGGAAGTCACCACCGGACTTTATTCCCGAATCTCAGGAACTGAGCTACCAGACAAACAATTCAGGTGCCAACCTACGGACTACACTGAAGAAAACGCTATCACCCAGACCTAACTTTGTGGTACTTAAACCCCTTACCAATGAAGGTCGTATGTCCAGTGAGGAGGTCAAGAAGACCATCATGGATTCCTTGACAGATGACTTAAAGAACACTAAAATCAAGTCAATTCGCAAAACGCGAAATACAGGAGTAATTATAGAAACAGCCACAAAAGAGGATGCTGAACTGATTGTTAAGAATCCTAAATTACCATCTCTGGGACTCCTGGCCGAGCCCCCTAGACAAAAGGGCCCTTGCATACTGATACTAGATGTGGACAAGGATCTCCTTCCAGAGGAATTGCAAAGCGAAATTTTCCACAGAAACTTGAAACAGGAACTCCCAGATGAAGAACCAACTTCTCACATAATCCCTAAATTCCAAACAAAACCCAGAGCTGGGCATACCATTAACTGGGTCTTTGAGCTATCACCCAAGGCCTGGAAGATCCTCTCCCAACAAACAAGAATTTACATCAACTGGGGCAGCCACCGCTTTAGGGAGCATGTAGCCGTCCCCAAATGTTTCAGGTGCTGCCGTTTCGGCCACACCACTCACACGTGCAGACAAAATCTGCCCACCTGTGGCCACTGTGCCGAAATGGGGCATGAATACGCTACATGTCCCAAAAAGTCTCAACCTCCCACATGTGCCAATTGCAAGGCCCTAAAGGTGCCAGCCAACCATTCGCTCCGTGACAGCAGTTGCCCAGTTTATCTCAAAGCCAGAAGTGCTCAACAATCAAGAATAGAATATGGGGAGTAACAGACCAAACCTAAATACCCACACCGTGAAAATAGCACAACATAACGCTCAGAGGGCCAAGGCTGTTGCTGCACAATTGGTCAAAAAGGCAGATGAAGAGAACTTAGATGTGCTGCTGCTTCAGGAGCCATACACTCATAACAAGGAGGTAAAAGGCTACCCCTTGAGATTTAAAGTGGTCCAGGTTGATGGTGACACACCCTGGGCCGCGATCGTCGTTCGCAATCCCGAACTGACTGTCACCAAAATCACTGATCTGTGTACTAGCTGGGCTGTGTGCGCCCATGTAATTTCACCACTGGGGCAATTCTACTTAGTTTCGATATACTGTCGACCGGGGGAAGATATTCTTCCTGCCACCCGATATCTACCGATATCTACAGACCATCCAGCTACAAATGCCAAATGCAAAACTCATTATAGGGGCTGATGTTAACTGCAGGTCCCCAGCCTGGCACAGCCGAACTCAAAATCACAGAGGAAATAGAAATGGCCAACGTCTTGAGGACTACTTGTCTAACAGCAACCTGGTCATTCTAAACAAACCTAACTGCCTGCCAACTTTCTCCAGTACCCTGTGGGAAGCTACAATAGATATCACCTTAGCCTCAAGCTCCATTGCTCAGCACCTTGCTTCCTGGACAGTCCATGAGGACTGGACCACCTCTGACCACAGGGTACTAACCTTCCAACTACACCGTTCACTAGTCACTCAACCAACCAACCGAACTCAACAAAGAAGATATGCCCTGAATAAGGCTGACTGGAACCTTTTTAAGGAGGAATTGACCAGTGCAGCCAGCCGCTTCAATCCTAGCGGCCTCAGCCCAGACCAGCATCAATGCACAATTACACAGCTCGTCAGTAATGCTGCAAACAAGGCTATCAAAAAGAAGAGATTCACACCTGGTGCTGTCCCCTGGTGGTCACCTGAACTCCAGACTCTTAGACGCGAAGTCATTTACCGACGAAAACGCTATCAGCGTGCAAGAAGAACATGGCCTCCAGAAGAAACAGAGGCTTTACTGCAGCAATATCGAGTGACCAGGAACCAGTATACCACAACAATAAAACAGCGCAAAAGGCGCTCATGGGAAGCCCTGGTAAGCACTGAAGGAAATGCCGATCCCTGGGGGATTGTGTACAAAGTGACCACTAACAAGCTCCCCAGAGGTGAGGTCGTATCAACCACAAAATTACCGAACGGACTGTACACCAGATCGTGGCAAGATACTATCAATAATATTCTAGACGCTACATTCCAGCAGCCTGCTGACCCACACACACCGGAACAGCTACAGCTCTGCACGGAAAATGAAACATATCACACAACTGCAATTGAAGAACCCTTCACCACAACCGAGCTCAACTTAGCTGCATCTAGAATCAGAAACAAGAAGGCTCCGGGCAGAGACATGCTCGATCCAGAAATCGTCCAGAAGGCCATTGAACTTATTCCCACTACAATACTCAACCTGTTAAACCACTGTCTCCACCAAGGATTCTTCCCCACACAATGGAGGACTGCAATCCTTAGACTTATATTGAAAAATGCAACCAAACCACATGATCTGCCACAATCTTACCGGCCCATTGCACTGCTGCCAGTCTTCAGCAAACTTCTCGAACGGATGATCTCCCATAGAATAGAAGCCCACTACAATGACGCTGGTCTCTCCTCACCTAAGCAGTACGGTTTCCGGAAAGGACACTCCACGATTGATGCACTGGAAACAATCATTGAAGCTGCTACCAACTGCAACTCCAAATACTTTCTACTAATCTCCTTTGACTTTGCTGGTGCCTTCGATTCCCTCTGGTGGCCCAGCGTCCTGGGCAGGCTCCGAAGAGCGCATGTCCCAGAAAACTTATATAGATGCATCAAGACCTATCTCCAGGACCGGCGAGTTGTCGTGTCTGCTCCCCACTGCAGTGTCACCAGACCAGTCTTCAGGGGATGCCCTCAGGGATCTGTCCTGGGGCCTCTCCTCTGGAATCTGGTGCTGGATGATTTCCTGAACACCAAACTCAACAATGTACAAACCCAGGCCTATGCAGATGACCTGGTCATGCTCTTTTCTGCCAATAACAGAACCCAACTAGAAGCAACTGCCAACCAGGCCATCTCCACCCTTCAAGCTTGGGCAGAGCATAACAACCTAAAGATCTCCCCAGAGAAAACCAATTCGATCCTACTAAAAGGCACACTTGATTTGAGAAGACCACCCCAAATCAAGGTCAATGGTGTTACAGTAAAACTAAAAACAGAGCTTAAATATCTAGGTTTGATCTTAGACAAAAACCTTTCCTTCACTCCTCATCTAGACCAACTCAGGATTAAGATCAGGAAGTATGCTGCCCAAGTCTCAAGAGTTGCCCGGAAGGACTGGGGCTTAAAGAAGTAAACGCTGTCACTCTTCTATAAGGCAGTTTTCATCCCGGTTATCACCTATGCTTCTGGAGTCTGGTACAAGAAGGCCAATACCGTAGTAAACAGATCGCGCCTAGGAACTATCCAGCGCTCTCTTCTCCTTCTGCGCTGAAAAGAAGAGACTTACTGAACATCTAACAGACACCTGGCAAGAAAGATGGCAGGCATCAACTAAAGGCGCTGTCACCAAAAGATTCCTCCCTAATGTCAGGGCCTCCTACCCCCTCACACCTGTCTGGTTTTCACCAGGACTCTATGCTACCTACCTCCTCACTGGACATGGCTCCTTCCAGAAAAAACTACATGACTTCAGAATTTCAGACTCACCCCGCTGCCACTGTGGAGAGGATCAGACGTGGGAGCACCTTGCCCACAGCTGTGAAATCTACGAGGACTTCAGGAGGATCCTAATAACAAAACTACGCTTCAACTACCAAAATCAAGAACACCTCACCCTACAGAATGAAGAAACTTACCGAGCTCTGACTCAATTTGCAATGGACTTATTTACCAGGCAGAAAGCGCTACCACCACCTTAGTATCCAAATCAATAGGTCATAACAACCATGACTGCCAATTGTTGCTACGCATCATTGAGCCATGGATGCTAACGCCTTGGACCAACTTGCACAAGACTTGACCAGCAGTGCAATAAAAGACAGGGTCCGCACATACCTTGACAAATTCCTCATCATTGATTTCTGGACAAACTTCTCTCGACCAGATGTGACACATTTCATCAAGAAGAGGCCTAGCATCGATCCCTGGACTTGACCATCAATCTTGGACTCCCGGTTTTGACCACCCCCACTGTTCGTTCTGATGGACTACTGGACCAGCCTTCAGTCTGGATGCGACACAGACTCACCAAATGGAGCCCCAATGACGGCACCTGAACTAGACCTTACTGAACATGACCCATCCATCATAGCAGCACTCACACTGCTGGATTTCCAGCAAGTTGTCGGCTCCAACTAACTGGCCGTGCTAGCTGTACCTACCCTGAACTTGCGGAGTATATCTCTCTCTCATTTTTTATTTTATTTTTTTATTTATTTATTTTTTTATTTTTTATTTTAATTTTTTTTTTTTTCGGCTTCTGTTTCCTGCCATCCGTTCTTTTACTCCCCCCCCCCTATTTTTCTCTTACAGAATGATTTTTTTTCACTCCTCTCTCTGGTGAGGCACTGGGCATGCCACACTGTCATCAGGGGCCATCTTCCCTATTGGCCCCTTTCTTCTGTTTCCTACCCTCCAGTCTTCTGCCTTCCTCCCTTACTTTTCTCTTGCACAACGTTTTTTTTTTTTTTTTTTTTTTTTTTTTATTTAGTTTATATATATATATATATATATATATATATGTGTGTGCGTGTGTGTGTATATACATATATTTATATATACACACACACGCATTCCCCACAGGTCTAAATCTAAAAACATCAAAATTACTGCCTGACCTATTTGGCCCTAGAACAAGTTATCAGCGAACAACCCTACGCTCTGTTAAAATTACAACTGTTGCTCAAGAAATAGCGATCATCTCATTCTCAAATCTGGTCCTAGCCACTGAAATCCCAGGAAAGTAGGTGGCAGGACCTGCCAGAGTACTCTAGCTACAGTGGTACACCCGGTCAGCCTCCCCGTGGCATGGTGTGGTAACGTCGGGTCCCACTAGGGGTTCGGCGGCTAATAGACCGGAGGAACAAAGGGCACAACACAATATACAGCACATGACCCCCACACACTTCAAATCTCTGGCCCCGATACAATGTACACCCGCGGAGATGGGAGAAATCCCAGGAGCCGTTAGACACTAACATACCTTATACCTTATACCTTATAATCCCATTATATAAGGATTTTGTTAGACCACACTTGGAATACTGTGTTCAAGTATGGAGACTGCACCTAAAGAAAGACATCGAGCTTCTTGAAAGGGTGCAAAGACGGGTAACTCGCCTGGTAAGGTCAACAGAAGGGCATCCTTATGAAGAAAGACTTTGAATATGTGAGTTGCAGAGTTTGGAAACTAGACACCTTAGAGGAGATTTGATTGAGGTGTTTATGGCTCTGATAGGCATCAGTAAAATAAATGACGAAATTTTCAAGATTTTAAATGATGCTAGAACTAGGGGACGTAAATTCAAGTTACGGAGGGAGATGTTTAGATTGGACTGCAGGAAGTTTTATTTTATCCAGCGAGTTATAAATTACTGGAATAAGTTGTCTACACGGGTGGTAGAGGCTGACAGTTTGGGGAAATTCAAAGGTTATCTGGATAGTACCTTTGGGTGAGGGAAACGCATAGGATTGATAGGTTTAATTTCCTTTTCTTTTATTAATTATTGTTTTTTTTTTATCATTGTTTTATTATTATTTTTTTTATCATTGTTTTATTTGGTTTTTGGCTGGTGCAGCATAACCCATAGGCTTTCTTGCACCATGCAGTCATTACTAATACTAATAACTCGCAGGTGCCTAGTCTCCAGCCACTGCAATTTGCAGAACTTGAGCCTCTCTTGGTAAGAGGATCCCTTCATTCCCCTCACCAATCTTGTTGCCCTTCTCTGTACACACTCAAGCATATCTACATCCTTCCTAAAATGAGGCCTCCAGACCTGTACGCAGTACTCAAGGCGTGGCCTGGCCATTCCCTTATACAGAGGGACAATCACCTCCATTTCCCTGCTAGCAAAATTCCTATATATCATTGACAAAAACACACCTGTCCAAATTTTCTAGATCCTGTTGCAGTAGCACACTGCCATTACTGTCATTAACAACCCTGCCAACCTTTCTATTACCTGCAAATTTCGACATTAAGACCTTCATAAATATCATTGATAAATATACAAAACAACAGTGGACCCAACACCTAACCCTGTGGGACTCCACTAATGACATTAGTTCATGAAGAGCAGTGTCCATTGATTACCACTCTCTGTCTTCACCCACTCAACCATCCCTTTATCCATAGCAGTAATTTTCCCCCAATGCCACACTGCTCCAATTTGTGCAGCAGTCTTCCATGAGCAATGGTGTCAAAATCTTTCCTGAAATCCAAGTATATGATATCAAAATTATTTTTTGCATCCAGTTCCTTTGTAACCACATCATAAATCAAATTTTTCAGACAAGATTTTCCCTTAACAAACCCATGCTGTGTCTGAATTATTGTTGAAGTCTTGTCTAGATGATCCTGCAATGCATCTTTAACCAGTGACTCCATTATTTTACCCTGAACAGAAGTTAAACTAACTGGTCTGTAATTACTCATGTCACCCTTCGATCCCCCTTTGTTGTTGTTATTATTTGGTTTTTAGGAGCATTAGCAACTAAGGACATATTGCTCCGGGATATGCGGTAGTCATTCCCTGACCTTTCCGCATCCTCCATATTTGGTGGTGACGGGCTCCCCCCTTTGTGAATTGGGGATACATTTGCACATCTCCAGTCCATCGGGACCTGCCCTGAGTCCAAGGATGCTCTCATAATTATGACTGAGGGTTTGCTTACTGCCTTTGCCACCTCCTTTATTATAACTGGATAGATCCCATCCACTCCAGGTGCCTTTCTTATGTTTAACTTCAACAGTTTCTCCTCCACTTTGCTCTAAGTCATTAAGCACCCTGCTACAATTTGATAACCATCTGGAATTTTGAAACCTTAATAACTCCTCATGTGTGAATGTAGATGCAAAATACTCATTCAGTTTGTTTGCTATCTGAGCAGGATCATCAACAGTCAAACCATCAATATCAAGTGGACCAATCAGATTCATCCCCTTCCTTTTAGAGTTTATATAAATAAAGAAATGCTTGCTGTTTTTCTTAGCATCCTTTGCCAATGATTTCTCGAAATCTGCCTTCGCATGCCTAAACTCCTTTGTGACTTGATTACAGACTATCTTATATCTGCCATAGGCTTCTGTGTCACTTGATAATTTATATGCATCCCATGCATTTTCTTCTCTCTCACAAGTTTCATTAATTAATTTGTTAACCATTTAGGCCTAAATCTTGAACAGTATTTCTTAATAGGTATGAAACTTTTAGTAGCTTCCACTATTAATTCCTTGAATGCTTCCCACTTAGAATTTGCTGTCGGTAACATCATCAGTTGATCCCACTGTACAGAATTTAAAAACTGTCTGAGACCACTGTACTCACCTTTACAGAAGCAAAAACCATTTTCTTTACTCCTGATGGTAATTATATCTTTAAGTAAATCCCACATCAGTACACTGTGATCACTGTCACCATAGTGGTTCCTTTATCTGCAAATTCTTAATACATGAATGATCATTGCTAATAACCAGATCAAGAGTATTACCCTCTCTGGTTGCCTCTTGAACATGCTGCTGCAGAAAACAATCATTCAATAAATTCACAAAAGTCTTACTAGTGTGCAAGTGACCAAAGCACAAGTTCCAGTCAATATCTGGGAAGTTAAAATCCCCCATTGTAAGACATTCTGATTTCTCTGTACAATTATTCATTGTACTCATTCAAGTCATTAGGTGTATAACACACTCCTATATACATGCTATACATTTATATTAGGGGTCAAATTCAAATTGAGGAAGGATGGTTGCAGAATAGATATGTGAAAGTTTGTTTCAGGGAATGGGTGATTGATTGCTGGAACAGGCTATCATCTGTTGTTGTGGAAGTGGATAGAGTGAAGAAAGAAAAATGAACTATTTGAACTATTGGCAAGGATGGGATTTTTTGAACTATTAACTTTTTTTTTTTGTTGTATATGTATAAGCTGTATAAGCTTATACAGATGCTGTATATTTGCTTTCTTACATAATTTGCCACTATTAATATTATTATTGATATCTAATACTAAAAATATAGATATCACTTGCAAGTTATTTCAATTCTTCTGCTTTGAATATTCATGAATTGCTAATTTTCATTAAAAAAGTTAGTATTAGTAAAGGCGCATGATGTAAGAAAGTAAGCTTATATAGCATCAGCCAAAAAAAACCAAAAAAAACCCCTTCTCATTTCACCCATCCACTCACTTCAAGTGTTTGTCTAGTTCTGCTTTGAATCTATTTAAGCTACCAACTTCTATAACGACAGATGGAAGTTCTGAGCAAGAGGAAGAATCCCATCAGCATTGAGCATGCTCAAACCATTCAATACTTTATACAGCTCAATCAGATCACCTCAGAGGTGCCTACTCTCCCGACTGTAGTGACTGTAATTTGCAAAACTTAAGCCTTTCTTCATAAGAGTAACCCTTTATTCCATTCAATAATCTTGGTGCCCTTCTCTGTACTCATTCCAGCAGCACTACATCCTTCTTAAAATGAGGCCTCCAGATCTGTATACAGTACTCACGGTGTTGCCTGACCATTGCCTTATACAAGGGGATAATCATCTCCTTATCCCTGCTAAAAAAATTCCTGATATCATTCACAAGACACCATGAGCTACTCTTGCAGCCCGTCTTCACTGCTCAGAGAACTTCATATCTGCCTGCACAATTACTCCCATATTCTTTTCATTCTCTACACCTGTCAGTGTAGTACCACACAGTTGATATGTTACTCTGGGGTTACTGCTTTCCATATGCAGTACTTTACATTTGTCAATGTTAAACTTCATTTGCCACCTCTCAGCCCATCTGCTCAACTTTTCTAGATCCTGTTGCAGCAGCTTACTGTCATTAGTGTCATTAACAACCCTGCTGACCTTCGTATCGTCTGCAAACTTGGACATTAAGACTGACATACCATCATCAGTATCATTAATAAATACAGAAAACCACAATGTACCAAACACTGAACCATGGGGTACTCCACTAATAACATTAGTCCACGAAGAGCAGTGTCCATTGATTACCACTCTGTCTTCACCCACTCAACCATCCCTTTATCCAGGGCAGCAATTTTCCTCCAATGACATACTGCTCCAATTTGTGCAGCAGTCTTCCATGCACAACAGTATCAAAAGCCTTTCTAAGATCCAAATATACAATATCAAAATTATTCTTTGCATCCAGTTCCTTTGTGACCATATCATAGTATCCAATCAAATTGGTCAGACAAAAATTCCCCTTAACAAACTCATGCTGTGCCGAGTTATAACTGAAGTCTTGTGTTGATGATCCTTCGGTGCTTCTTTAACCAGTGCCTCCATTAATTTCTCTGGAACAGAAGTTAAACTAACAGGTCTGTAATTACTTGTGCCACCTTTTGATCCTCCTTTGTGAATTGGGGTCACATTTGCACATCTCCACTCCATGGGTAAACCTCTGTAGCCGAGTGGTCAGCAGCAGGAGTGCAGTATCACATGCTCTTTGAGTAGACTGGGTTCCAAACCCCTGACTGCTAAATACGGATGATCTGACAACCCACGCTGGACTAGCGTGGCAGATTATGGTCCATTTCCCTCAGCATGAATTGTTGAGGAGGCTTCCATCCTTCAGCGGATTTTTAATGGCTGCAGTTTTTTTACTCCATGGGTAGCTCCCCTGAGTCGAAGGAAGCTCTCATAATTATGGCTAAGGGATTGCTTACTTCCTTTGCTGCCTCCTGTAATATAACTGGATAGGTCCCATCCACCCCAGTGGTGCCTTTCTTATGATTGTTTTCAACAATTTCTTCTCCACTTTGCTCTCAGTTATTACAAAATCGTCTAGCTTACTGCCAGAGTTTAATTCACCTCTGACATTACCCTCCCTGAATAACTCCTCATGTGTGAATGTAGGTGCAAAATACTCATTTAGTTTGTTCACTACCTGAGCCCGATCATCAACACTTGCACCATCGATATCAAGTGAACCAATCTAATTCATTCCCTTCCTTCTAGAGATACATAAGTAAAGAACTCTTTTTTGTTTTTCTTATCATCCTTTGCCAAATATTTCTCATAATCTTCCTTTGCCTGCCTAACCTCCTTTGTGACTTGATTTCAGACCAGCTTATATCTATCATAGCCTTCTGTGAGTCACCTGTTAATTTATATGTATCTCATGCATTTTTCTTCTCTGCCACATGTCTGTCTCATTAGTTCATCTGACCTCCATTTAGGCCTAAACCGTGAACAGTATTTCTTAGTTGGTATGAAAAGCCTAGTAGCTTCCAAGATTAATTCTTTGAATGCTTCCCAATTTGAATTTGCTGTTGGTAAAATCATAAGTGGTCTCACTGTATAGAAATTAAATACTGTCTCAGACCACTGTAGTCACCTTTATGAAAGGAAAAACCATTCCCTTTGCTCCTGATGGTAGTTACCTCTGAGTAAATCTCAGTTCAGCACACTGTGATCACTGCCACCTAATGGTTCCTTTATCTGCAGATTCTTAATGCACGAAGAATCACTACTGATAATCTGAGCGAGAGTATTACTCCCTCTAGTTGTCTCCCGAACATGCTGCTCTTTCTTCAGCAGCAGCATATTCCAACAATCATCCAGTAAATCCACAAAAGCCTTGCTAGTGTGTGAGTGATCAACCCACAAATTCCAGTCAATATCTGGGAAATTAAAATCCCTCATTATAAGACAATCTGATTTACTGGCCCACTCCATTTCTCTGTACAGTTGTTTATTATACTCATCAGAGTCATTAGGCCTATAACACATTCTTACTGTCAATTTTTCTTTCCCAGTGCTTACGTCACACTAAACTGACTCGACACTGCACTGTCCAGCAATATCGACTAGCTGTTCTTCCTTTTATTTTATGTGTTTATTAACTAATAGCATAACCCCCTCCTCCCTTCCTATCCTGTTTATCCTTCCTGTACACATTGTACTTCCCAAATTCCATTTCTGCATTCCCTATATCTGTGTGACACCATATCTGTGATATCCCAATGATATCTGCCTTTGATGTTTTGACCAACACCTCAAATTTATCAAATTTATTTTTCCAGACTCTTCACATTGGTGTACATGCAGGTATACATGCCCCTGTTCCTATTCTTAGCTACCCTAACACGGCCCATATATTTACTTGTTCTGCAATGTCTCCAGCAGTCTCTGAAATCCCCTGCACCTTGTTTTCCAGGCTGCTGCGTATTCCAGTAGAAGCAGTGCAAGAATCACTTTCACCTCTGTCAGCAGCTACTGTTAATCTATTAGTCTTTGTATACCCTCAAGCTAGCAGTTTTCCGACCAACAAGTTAATCAGTAAAGGTGTGTGTGTGTGTGTGTGTGTGTGTGTGTGTGTGTGTGTGTGTGTGTGTGTGTGTGTATTATTGTAAATGAACTGAACTGTATATAATTTAATGTTAATATTGATAATAAATCCAAGAAAACATATAGTGTGTGAGTATATTATGATGTCTTCCTATGACATTCTGATCCTTTGATCAAACTCTCATGCTTGAATATTAGTTGTTGGCTAGAAGAAGGGAGAGATATGAGGTTTGTGTTAATCACTATAGCAACAATTAAACTATGAGATGTTAGTATATATTGTACCTATAATTCATGAATTCTTTGGTCCGTATGCTGGACCAAAACCTAAGACATAAGCTCATAACGCTGGAAGGAAATAACACACAACCTTTGCTTGAGACCGGCTTAGTCACATTTATGAAGAAGCTCATAAAAGTTCCTCGTGTCATTGGCAGGATTTGAACTCAGTATTTTTATAATCAGTGTGAGGATCATGATTATAACACCTGAGGTATATCTGTAAGGGCTAAAATAGAGAAAAAATCATTTTTGTTTTGCTATTTAATGACATACCTCTGTGGATATTTTAATTATGTTTTAATTTATTTTTTACATCTCTTGTTGAGTCCTGTTATTCATTTTTAGGTGAAAGATTTAAGCTTATAATCGAAGATTTGGACAGTGAAAGAATGAAGTTATTTGAGGTTAGTAAAATTAGTTGATATCATCAATAAATGGCATTATTTATGAATTAAACTGCATTTGCTCACTATTATAATTATTTCAAAAATTTCAGAAACTGAAATCATCATTTTAAGTTCCACAGTTTTTTTTTTACTATGTAGAATTACTATTAGATTAGTAGTGGCATATGATGCGGGCGAGAAGGCAAGCTTAAAATGCATCAGTCAAAAAAAAAAAAAAAAAGCCCATATCACCTGCCCTTCCCTTCCAATAGTTTCTCTAGTTCTTCCTTCAATTTACTAAAACTACCCACTTCCACAACAACAGATGGAAGTTTGTTCCAACAATCAACCACCTGGTGACTGAAGGCAAACTCTGTACATCTATCCTGCAACCATCCTTTTTCAATTTGAATTTGTGCTTACCCATATGTGTAGTCTGAGGAAGAGAAGAATGCCATAAGCATTGAACTTGCTCAATCCATTGAAAGCCTTGAACACCGAGGTGTTTAAGGCTTTGAATGGATTGATCATAGGTGCCTAGTCTCCAGATACTGCAATTTGCACAGCTGAAGCCTTCCTTGGTAAGAGCACCCTTTTGTTCCTTTCACCAATCTTGATGCCCTTCTCTGCACCCATTCCAGCAGCTTGGCCCAACCATTGTACAATAGTATAATCACCTCCTTATCCCTGCTACCAAAGTTCCTGTCTGTCATCGACAAAACTCCATGAGCTGCCAGCCTGTCTGCATTACTCGGAGAACTTTATATTGACTCAATATGAAGTTCTCTGAGCACAATTATCCCCAGGTCCTTTTCATTTTCCACTACCCTGAGTGTAGTACCACAGAGTTGGTACATTAATCAAGGATTATATTACTGCTGCCCATATGCAGTACTTTGCATTTGTCAATGTTGAATTTCAGCTGGCATTTCTCAGCCCATCTGCCTAATTTTTCTTGATCTTTTTGCAGTAGCATATCTTTATTAATTTACATTAACCCACTTTCTGACCTTTGTATTATCTGCAAACTTAGACATTAAGCCTGATATACTCTTATCAATATCATTAATAAATATAGAAAAAAAAAAAAACAATGGGCCCAACACTGAACCTTGGGGTACTCTACCAATAACATTAGTCCATGAGGAACACTACCACTCTTTGTCTTCTCCCACTCAACCATTCTTTTAACCAAAGCAGTAACTTGTCTTTGACCAGTTTATACAACAGTCATTTACGTATAACAGTATTAAAACCTGAAATCCAAGTACATGATATCAAAATTAATTTTTGTATCCAGTTCCTTTGTTACTGCATCATAGTATTCAATTAAACTTGTCCGACAACATCACCTCTTAATAGCATTAGCAGAGGCATTTGATGCAAGAAAGCAAGCTTATGCAGCATCAGCCAAAAAAAAAAAAAAAACCACTTCCACTTCACCCCTCTGTTCGTTCAAAATACCTGTCCAGCTGAGCCTTAAACTTATTTAGGCTATCAACCTCCACCACAAGGGATGGAAGTCTGTTCCACCAACCAACCACCCGCTGGCTAAAGGCAAATTTCCGCACGTCTATCCTACATCTGTCTTTCCTCAATTTGAATTTATGCCCTCTCAGGTGATTTTTCTGAGCTAGAGGAAGAACCCATCAGCATTGAGCATGCTTAAACCATTCAAGGCTTTATACACCTCTATCAGATCACCTCGCTGGTGCCTAGTCTCCAGACACTGTAATTTGCAAAACTTAAGCCTTTCTTCGTAAGAACACCCCTTTGTTCCATTCACTAATCTTGTTGCCCTTCTCTGTACTCGTTCCAGCAGCTCTACATCCTTCTTGAAATGAGGCCTCCAGACCTGTATACAGTACTCTAGGTGTGGCCTGACCATCGCCTTATACAATGGAATAATCACCTCCTTATCCCTGCTGGAAAAATTCCTGTATATCATTGACAATACTCCATGAGCTACTCTTGCAGCTCGTCTGCACTGCTCAGAGAACTTCATATCTGCCTGCACAACCACCCCCAAGTCCCTTTCATTCTCTACCACTGTCAGTGTAGTACCACAGAGTTGATATGTTGCTCTGGGGTTGCTGTTTCCCATGTGTAGTACTTTACATTTGTCAATGTTAAACTTCATTTGCCACCTCTCAGCCCACCTGCTCAACCTTTCCAGATCCTGTTGCAGCAGCATAGTGTCAGTAGTGTCCTTGACAACCCTGCCAACCTTTGTATCGTCTGCAAACTTGGACATTAAGCCCGATATACCATCATCAATATCATTTATAAATACAGAAAACAATAATGGACCCAACACTGAGCCCTGAGGGACTCCACTAATAACATCAGTCCACGATGAGCAGTGTCCATTGATTACCACTCTCTGTATTCTCCCCCTCAACCACCCCTTTATCCATAGCAGCAATTTGCCTCCAATGTCACACTGCTCCAATTTGTGTAGCAGTCTTCCATGTGCAACAGTATCAAAAGCCTTTCTAAGATCCAAGTATATAATATCAAAGTTATTCCCTGCATCCAGTTCTTTTGTGACTGCATCATAGTATCCATTCAAGTTGGTCAGGCAAGACCTCCCTTTAACAAAACCATGCTGTGTCTGAGCTATAACTGAAGTCTTGTCTAAATGATCCTGCAGTGCTTCTTTAACCAGTGCCTCCATTAATTTTCCTGGAACAGAAGTTAAGCTCACAGGTCTATAATTACTTGTGTCAGCCTTTGATCCTCCTTTGTGAATTGGGGTCACATTTGCACATTTCCAGTCTATGGGTACCTCCTCTGAGTCCAAGGAAGCTCTCATAATTATGGCTAAGAGTTTGCTTACTTCCTTTGCTGCCTCCTTTAATATAACTGGATAGATCCCATCCACCCCGGGTGCCTTTCTTGCGTTTATCTTCAACAGTTTCTCCTCCACTTTACTCCCAGTTATTTCAAGATTCTGTAGCTTACTGCTAGAGTTGAATACACCTCTGGCATTCCCCTCGCTGAATAACTCCTCATGTGTGAATGTCGATGCAAAATATTCATTTAGTTTGTTAGCTGCCTGAGCAGGATCATCAACACTTGACCCATCAATATCAAGTGGATCAATCTGATTCATCCCCTTCCTTCTAGAGTTTACATAAGTAAAGAACTCTTTGCTGTTTTTCTTTGCATCCCTTGCCAAGGATTTCTCGTAATCTGCCTTCGCCTTCCTAACCTCCTTTGTAACTTGGTTTCATATCAACTTGTATCTATCATAGGCTTCTGTGTCATGTGTTAATTTGTATGTATCCCATGCATTTTTCTTCTCTGCCATATGCCTCATTAGTTCATCTGACATCCATTTTGGCCTAAACCTTGAACAATATTTCTTAGTTGGTATGTAAAGCCTAGTAGCTTCCAAGATAAGTTCTTTGAATGCTTCCCATTTTGAATTTGCTGTTGGTAACATCATCAGTTGGTTCCACTGTATAGAATTTAAATACTGTCTCAGTCCATCGTAGTTGCCTTTACGGAAGCAATAACCCTTCCCTTTACCCCTAATGGTAGTTACCTCTTTGAGTAAATCCCACTTCAGCACACTGTGATCACTGCCACCTAGTGGTTCATTTATCTGCAGATTCTTAATGCATGAAGAATCACTGCTGATAATCAAATCAAGAGTATTACTCCCTCTAGTTGCCTCCCGAACATGCTGATGTAGAAAACAATCATCCAATAAATCCACAAAAGTCCTGCTAGTGTGTGAGTAACCAGCCCCCAAATTCCAGTCAATATCTGGGAAATTAAAATCTCCCATTATAAGACACTCTGATTTACTGGCCCACTCTATTTCCCTGTACAGTTCCTTATTATACTCATCAGAGTCATTTGGCCAATAGCACACTCCTACTCTCAATTTTGATCTCCCAATGTTTATGTCACACCAAACTGACTCCACACTGCACTGTCCAGCGATGTCGACTGGCTTCACTTCCTTGGTTTTTATGTGTTTCTTAACTAATAGCATAACCCCTCCTCCCTTCCTATCCTGTCTATCCTTTCTGTAGACGTTGTACTCCCCAAATTGCAGTTCTGCATCCCTTATATCTGTGTGACACCACGTCTCTGATATCCCAACAATATCTGCCTTTGATGTTTTGAGCAATACCTCAAATTCATCAAGTTTATTTACTAAACTCCTAGCATTGGTGTACACGCAAGTATACCTGCACCTGTTTCTATTCTTAGCTACCCTAACACAACCCATGTGTTTACTTGTACCGCAATGGCTCCCAGCAGTAAAAGAGTCATGAAATTTGATATGGCAGTTCAGTATGTTATGACACAACAAAATATGCACTTATGCAGCAGAACTCATGATTAATGCATAAAATATCTGAAATATGCAAGTTAATTCATGCATATCTGAAAACAAGGATACAGAAGAGAAGGTTAACAACTGAAATACCATGCATCTTGTTTTTCAGGCTTCTGCTCATTCTAATAGAAGCAGTGCAAGAATCTCTTTCACCTCTGCCAGTGGCTACTGTCAATCTATTGGTCTTTGTCTCCCCCCAAGCTAGCAGTTTTCCGACCCACCTAACACTGCCTCGATAGCATCAGCAAATATTCTTGCACCCTTTCTATTTAAGTGTATCCCATCCCTGTAGAAGCAATCTCTCCTGTTAACAAGTACAGTCCAGGCTGAAAAAAATTCTACCCCTTGAGCCTTGCACAATCTTTCCAGGGCCGAATTGATCGACAAGGCTCTCATCATATACTCCCTCCTATCGTGTCTGGGCAGAATTGCAGACACTTTCAAATTCAACCCTAATTCTCGGCTTTTGTTCAACAGTGACCTGTACTTGTTAAGTAATTCTGCCGGTCTCCTACTCTTAATATTATTAGTGCCAACGTGTACAACTATATCACCTTTTGTGCCCTTAAAAGATGATATTCGCTATCTGTGCTATGACTGAAGTAAAACTTCATTCCTGTCTGAATGGGCCTGCATTACTTCTTTAACCTGTGACTCCATTATTTTTCTTGGAACAGAAGCTAAGCTAATAAGTCTGTAATTATCCATGTTACTCTTTAATCTTCCTTTGTGAATTGGAGATACATTCACACATCTCAAGTCTAGAGGGACCTTCCCTGAATCCATAGATGCTCTCATAATTAAGGCTAAGGGTTTGCTTACCTCCTTTGCCATAGTTATTATTATCATTCTTCATACCAACTAAGAAAGGCCTCGCTTTGAATCCTGTTGAAACAGGAGGAATTTTACCAGCCTTTTTTCATATTTGGTCAAGTTAGTTGGTCTCAGGCAAGTATTTCACCATTCTTTCCCTTCCATAAACTTGGGTTTTTTTTGGCAAGCAAACAGGCAAGTTGAGTGAAGATTACTCACAGCGTGCTGATGCCTTGTGGTCTTAGCCACTTGATTTAATACACTCAATGCAACTGATGTCAAAATTACAATAATTCGCAAATAATGGGTAAAAGAGTCATGAAATTTGATATGGCAGTTCAGTATGTTATGACACAACAAATTATGCACTTATGCAGCAGAACTCATGATTAATGCATAAAATATCTGAAATATGCAAGTTAATTCATGCATATCTGAAAACAAGGATACAGAAGAGAAGGTTAATAGGGTATACATGTACTGTGGATAGCCAAGCAGCACTCTCAGTGGATTCTCTACTGCTAATCACAGTTGAAGAGTCTTTGGGTATAAACTATTTATTTTTTACATTATTTTGCACTAACTATACAGGGTGTTTCAGTTAAACGTTTCAGAACTTCTAAGAGGGGTAGGGTACATCCTGACAACTCGAAATCATATAGCAATGTGGGGTCGGAAATGCTTTCCTGAAGCGGTGTTGTACAGAGAAGCACCATAAAGAAAAGAGACCGTAAGTGAGAAATCGTTTAATAATACTGAAAAGAAGCAAAAGGTACATGGATTAAAGTAATCGAAGTTTCTTCCACGGGCTACAATGCACGCCTCACATCTCCGACGCATGGACATCCGAACATTCTGGAATACTCCAGGCGAATTTCGAATTTCTTCGGCAGCTACTGCGATTCTTGCAACCAGCTCCTCAGCATTGTCAACAGGGGTGTCATAAACTAGCGATTTCATATGACCCCAGAAATAAAAATCAAGACATGATAGGTCGGGTGACCGAGCAGGCCAACGCACGGGACCACCACGTCCGATCCACTGTTGACCAAATGTGACAACCAGGTAGTTACGAACATCTCCGCTATAATGGGCAGGGGCTCCATCGTGTTGGAACCACATTGTCTGTTGCGTCGATGCAGAAATCTGTTCATCTCTCAAAAGTTGTGGCAATACTTGCTGCAGAAAGATCAAGTAGATAGGTCCGGTTAGACGACATGGTAACAGGTAAGGTCCGATGAGGTGATCTCCCATAATACCGGCCCATACATTGACCGAAAATCGAATCTGTGCTGCACGACGTCGTATTGCATGCGGGTTCTCGACCGCCCAGATATGGTCGTTATGCGTGTTGAAAATTCCTTCCCTTGTGAAAGATGCCTCATCGGAAAACAACACTTCAGCAGGAAAAAGGGGATTTGTATCACATTTTCCAAGGTACCACTGTGCGAAAGCAATACGAGGTGCATAATCCTCCGGTTGCTGTGTCTGGACACGCTGCATGTGAAACGGATGCATGTCTTGTTCTCGGAGAATCCTCCAGACGCTGCAATGGGAAACCCCGACTGCGTTTGCTAGACTTCGTGTACTCGTTCTTGGATTCCCCTGTACATGCTGCAGCACATTCTGTTCGACGGCTGGAGTCCGTGCTGTTCTTACCCTGTCCCTGTCAGCTCTTTCAAATGAACCTCTCTCAGCTAACCTCTGGTGCAGTCTTGCAAAGAAATTATGACTGGGAATACGCCTTGTCGGATATCGTTCCGCGTACAAACGCTGTGCAGCTGGCCCACTACAATTTGCAGCCCCGTATGCCAAATGCATATCGGCTAACTCTGCGTTCATGTAATCATCCATCCTACTAACTTGGCGTTCTTGTTCAAGAAATTCGAAGTCCATGCGTCGGAGATGTGAGGCGTGCATTGTAGCCCGTGGAAGAAACTTCTTACTTTAATCCATGTACCTTTTGCTTCTTTTCATGTATTATTAAAACGATTTCTCACTTACGGTCTCTTTTCTTTATGGTGCTTCTGTGTACAACACCGCTTCAGGAAAGCATTTCCGACCCCACATTGCTATATGATTTCGAGTTGTCAGGATGTACCCTACCCCTCTTAGAAGTTCTGAAACGTTTAACTAAAACACCCTGTATATGCACAGTAAAGATTTACCCGAGTATACTAAGTGTAAAAAAAAAAAACTATAATTATGGAAATGAAAACAGGAAGAATATCATGGTCATTTAAATATAGAGTAAGTGGGGGGAGGGTAAGATCCAATACTTAAGGGCGTTTCTTATTTAATCACTTGCCTTTGGAAGTTAACAAGTTCTGACAATGTAATAGCTTAAATGGAGTTGTCAGCTGAGTGGTCAAAGGAAAGAGTATGTAAGTAAATGCATTTGAATTACCCATGGTTGAGGATCATGTGACCACTAAATACAGCGATGATCTCATATTTTCTTTACCTTGTGAACTCCTCTGAACCCCTGTAGCCAAAGGAGTTCACAAGGTAGAGAGAGAGAGAGAGAGAGAGAGAGAGAGTACGAAAACATTCATTGCTGTAAATAGAAAATTTATTTATTTTTTCATTTTCTTTTGACCACTCATCTATGACAGCTCAATTTAAGCTGTTACATTGTCAGAACTTTATTATTACTTGAAGCAATTTATATTTCACATTTCTAAGAGGATGTGTCCCATGTAGGAAGTTTTCCTTCTCTTCACTAAGCTCAACACTTCATGTTTTCTTCCTGCTCTTTTCAAGACTTCAATGTTAGTGATTCTGTCTAACCAAGATTTTTTAGCATGCATCTTTAGATCCACATTTCAAAGGCCTCTATTTCGTTCATGCTTGATGTTTTCAGCATCCAAGTTTCAACACCTTATAATAGTATGGACCACGCATAGCACCTAATGAATTTCAGTCTGATTGACAGACCTAGTGAGAGGACAGACCTGCAGAGCTTTGTGACACAGCATTGTTCTGTATTTTGTGAAGGCATTTCTTGCAACCTCCATTCTTGCTTTTATTTCTGCTTCCGGATCTAGATCAGCATTTAGCCAACTACCAAGGTATTTAAAATGAGTCACTCTAGCTATTGGAGCTCCATTCAATAATAGCTGGACTTAACTTACTGGAGAGATTTTACTCACAGTCAAGTGTTTGGTCTTGTTGACATTGATTCTTAAACCCATATCATTACATTTGTTGTTAATACAGTCCAAAAGCAATTGAAGGTCTATATTTTCTGCGAATATAGCAGTATCATCAGTGTATCATATGTTATTTATCATCTGACCATTTATTTTAATTCCTTCTTTCCGTTCCTTTCCTATAATGCATTTTGGAAAATAACTTCAGAATAGATGTTAAATAGCATGGTCGAGAGAATACAACTCTACATTACCCCTCTTTTTATATTGATATTGTCAGTTTCACCCTCTTCGACAGTGGCTGTTTGATTCCAGTAGATTTCCTTGATGAGTCTGATGTCCTGTTCATCAAGATCTAGCTTTTTTAAATGCTTCTATAAGATTTACATGTTGTATCCTGATCGAAAGCCTTTTCAAAGTCTATGAAGCAGATGAATACTGTCTTCTAATATTCTCTACATTTTTATAGAGAACTTCTCTTGTGCCTAGTCTACTCTGGAATTCAAATTTGGTGTCAGAGATTACTGATTCACATTTTTTGTAAATCCTGTGTTGGATTATCCATAGCAGCAGATTCAACGTGTGGCTCATCAGACTAATAAGACAAAAATCATTGCATGAGGTGTTTTTCTTTGTGAAAAACAAATGAACAAGGACCTCAACCAATCATTAGGTAGTGTTCCATTTAGATATATTTTATTGAACATTTTGGTTAGATCTTTCAGATTTTCTTCATCTAGAAGTTTTACTATTTCAATTAGGATTTGATCTGGGCTAACTGGCTTTCCAGTCTTTGCCACTCCCAGAGCATATTTTACTTCAGACTGTAGAATTTCAAGACCTTCCTCCATAGGTATTACAACATTTATGTCCTGTCTGGTATCATAAAAAAACATCTTAATGTAAGTTTCCCACATCTTTCTTCATCACCTCTTTAAACTAATTGATTCTGGGAATTCTTTATTGTGTATGGCATCTTTCTGTTTGTATTTCCTGTTAATTATTTTAGCTTCTTATGTAAATGAAAATTATCATGCCTTCATTCTAATTCTGCTATCTCTGTTGATCTTTCTAGCATCCACTCGTCTTTTGCTTCCTTAATTTTTCTCTTTTTCATTTTTTTTGATCTGCTGGTATTTAGTTAGAGCACCATTTTTGAACTTCCTTCTTTCATCCATTAAGTTTAGGATCTCTTCTGTCATCCACTGCTTTTTTGCAGGTTGTTTTTCTTCACTTACAATTTATTTTCCAGCACTGATAATGATCTTACCGAACTTCTTCCATTCGTCATTTACATCTTCAGCCCTCACTCTGTTGTTTAATTTTATGTTCAGCTCTTTACTCAGTTTTTCTTTCACAGTTGAGACCCTGAGTTTTTCACAATTTAATCTGCTTGTCTTATTTCCTTTCCTAATGTATCTCAACCTTGTTTTGATAATAGCTGTTAATAAGTTATGATCGGAATCAGCATCTGCACCAGGGTAGGTTTTGGTTCCTTTGCGACTATTCTGAAAATGCTTATTTATCAGTATGAAGTCAATCTGATTTCTAACTATAGTCTTTGGTTTGTCTTGGGGGGAGATTTCCAAGTATAGAGCTGTCTGGCGGGAAGTTTAAACCATGAGTTTGCTGTTATCATGCTCTCCTCTTGACAGAACTGTATGAGCCGATCTCCTTGCTCATTTGTAAACCCAATCCAAAATCGTCCACAATGTCAAGTACCTTTCCTTTGCTGATTTTGGCATTAAAATCCCCCATGATGATATTTACTTCATGTTTTTTAGTGTTACTTGTGATGTCTTTCAATTTCCTGTAGAATTCTTCAATAACGTCATATTTGTATCACATTAACATTAACTGGGTTACCCTGCAGTTGTAGCATAATGATGTAATCTGAGTATGAAATAAAATTAGCTACTGATTTCTTCAGTGCTTTGTGGATCATAATTCCCACACCATTTTTTATGTGTATTGTCACCTGTCCCAGTGTAGTATAAGACCATACCATCGGAATGGCAGATTCCTGAGTTAGTCCATCTGGTCTCACTTAAACTGAGAATTTATACTTCATAACATTTCATATCCCTAGCCACATTTTCCAGTTTCCCAGCTTCATATAAGGTTCTAACGTTCCATGTTCCTATTTTTTCTAATGAAAGTTTTTGCCACTCGGGGATTTTTAGCAACCCTGTCCCATTTAAGAAATGTCGAGAATTGGGACCATCTTTCTCATTGTACTAGCCATGGTGATTATTCTTGAGAAGCATAGTGCAGTAGTTTCCCCTTGCTTTCTGCACCATAGTACTTCAGCTGTATCCTTTGGTTTAAGTACGCCTGAAGTAATCAGAAAACGAGCCGGAATGAAGTCCACTTCTCCGCCCACGTCGCGGTACTTGTAGCTACTGCTGCTCTCTACCAAGTTTTATTTTAGAGTTTTCTTTTCCCAGTAGGACTTATGGCAGTCCTAACTCGCCTTGTCATGGTGTCATTGTAAGAAGTCGTGTAAGAAGTCTTACAATGACACCATGACAAGAACTTTTCATTCACGTCCTGATAGCACCATCGCTCTTGGTCCGTGACTGCTTATTGGATATTTGCAGCTAACCTCCATATCTAGGGAGGCCATTCCACTATCAGCCACCTGTGGATGTGCCTGGTGCACTGAGGATGTTGGTCCATGCTATTATACGGAGTTGAAACTCGGACACTGAAAACATCAAGCATGAACAAAATAGAGGCCTTTGAATTCAGGCCTGGTGCCCTGCCGACCGGGCTAGCCGAGTGGGTAAAAGTACCTGCCCGGCAACCCAAAGGTCGCGGGTTCGATTCCCGCCTCGGGCTTGGATCAAAGTACTGCAAAAACCTTGGGAGGTGCAATATGGCCACAGAAGCCGATGCGCCAACAACTACCAAATCAAAAAAAAAAAAAAAAAAAAATCAAAACCTGGTGCCCTGAGCATGTATAACAGGTATACTTTCATGTTTGGGAAAGATGCTAGGACATAAGGGATAAAATGCCTATTAATTATATTTCTCAAATTTTATGTAAGTAGAAAAATAAACCAACAAAACACACCATTCAAAATGGGAAAAATTTAATTTTTTATTTAATTAAGAGATAGTAGAATTTAAAAATGTCCTTTACTTTGGAAAAATAAAGAAAAGCAGGTTTAATTTTGCAAAATTTTAAAAATTGCTTTATAGGGCTGCATGGCCCTAATTTGAATATTTAAGGATTCAGGTTATAGAATAATTGCTCAATCATATTTATTTTTTTACATTATTTTGTGCTAACTATATGCACAGTAGAAATTTACCTGAGTATATTAGTGTACGTGATAGCAGTTTTCACATTTTTCTTTTAATAAAGATGCAGTCATCATGGATCCATTTTCCACTTAATGCATAATTGTTACTGGAAAGCCAGAATTTCTCAACGTGTTGAATACTTTGAACTAATTTTCCTCATTTAAAACCCCTAACTGATCTGTTGGAGTGATTCACCTTTACTGAAATTCTTTTGTTTAACACTAGAACCTCCGTGATGGTCAATTTGACTGTTTTCCTACTTTAAATTTTTGCAGTTTTGCAGCCCTTTTAACTACAGAAATGTGAGTCCATGACATTTCCTAACCTTCCATCAACTTACAGCATGCACAATTGTAAATAATTTTGCACACATTTTCTTTTAAAATTTAAATATAGATACACAATTTGACTGTAAAATTTCAATAAGATTAGCAAAATTATTATAAAGTTAATCAAGTTTTTTGCATTTATTTACCTTGTGACAAACATTTGTGATTCAAATTACCCTATGGTTTGTGCAAGACATGCCCAGGTGTATGTCTGCACATCTGTGTATGCCACTTCAGGTCTGAGCATATGTAGAAGTCACTACTAAATATTGCTGCACTGTGTCATTTTACTTTATAAGTGAAAAGGTATTTCAACAATTTTTACAGTGCTAGTTCCATTGCATTACTAAAATGTGGTGACCTCATAGTCTTACCTAAGAGCAGATTCAAAAATATCTAGATAAATTAGAAAAGCTATCTGAAAATGAGTCTGGAGAGGAGAATGGAGATGAATTTAGAGAAGAAGAAAGTGACAAATGGATTCCTAATTAAAGAGGTGAGAAATCTAGTAGTAGTGAAAAAAATACTTTTGATCCTTGTACATCAAATGATACTGTAGATGATAATGCATGTGATCATAATTGTAAAAACTATGTGTGTCTATCAGTGGGCAGCAAACATTATTTAAAATCTGGTGGTCCTTCAGCTGGACTTCACTACAAAGGAACATAATTCATGATAACCCTGGGCCAACTTATGCAAGATGAAATGTGTATATGGATTCTGTGGTAAGTAGTGTTGAAGCCTGAAGACAGTTGAAGGATAATAATTGGTCTACATCCATTCAAGAACTTGATGTTTTTATTGCTACACTTTTATCTTTCAGAGCATATGGTGCTAGAAATATAGAACTGAGTAGTTTGTGGTCAACTTGTATGGGGGCCTCAATTTTTCATGATACAATGTCACATAACTTTTGTGAAATTAAGTGGTTTATAAGATTCAATATTCGTTCTTCAAGGAAGGAGTGTCTAAGAAATGATGAATTTGCTTTAGCTTCAGAAATATGTTACAAATTTATTTCCAAGTGTAAAGCTTGCTATATACCTGGAGCAAACATTACAATAGATGAGCAGCTATTTCCAACAGAACAGAAGTGGCCCCAAGTTCTTCGGCCCCCTGTGCAAGATTTTTTGGTGTCCTCCAACTTGAAATTTATAGCAAATCAGTGAATTTTTGGGGAATTTTGCACCTCTAAATTTTGGTGCCCTGTTTGGGCGAACCGCTCGATCGTGTCTTAAGCCAGCCCTGATTTCCAACTAAAGAGAGAGATGCCGATTCACGCAGTATATGACCAAAATACCAGACAAATTTGGTATAAAGTTTTGGTTGGCAGCTGACAACTTCAAAATATCTACTGAATGGCTTTCCTTATTTGAGGAAAGATGATATGCACCCAACTAGTCAACCATTTTCTGAATATGTCATCCTGAAACTAATGGAATTATTTTTGAATTGAGGTAGAAATTAAACCACTGATAACTTCTTTACTGGTTTTGAATTGGCAAAGAAATTAGTCCAAAATAATGTTACTATAGTGGGAACTGTGAATTGTGCTTGTAAAGAAGTTCTAATGTCCATAAAAAAGAAGGTTGAATTATATTCCACTTCAGTTTTAAAACTTGATAATTGCATTCTGATGCATTATCAGGCCAAAGCAAATATGTCATAATCATAAAAAAGTCATAAAAAATATGCCATAATCTTCAGTATACTTAATACATGTGTTGCAATAAGTAATGGTGCAAAGAAAAAGCCTGACACATTATATTACAACAGAACAAAGTATGAGGTTGACGTTTTAGATCAAATGGCTAAAAAATATTTGACAAAAGCAGGTTCATGTAGATGGCCGGTTCACATCTTTTATAATATATTAGATCTTGCAGTAATCAATGCTTGGATTATTTATAAAGAAGTGACAGGGAAAGTTATGAATAGAAGGGATTTTATATTAATCTAGCTGAAGAACTTAAAAAAAGAATATATAGATTCACAGAAAGCAGCAGCTCAAACCAGTAACTGCAACAGCCATGTCAAACCTCTCAAATGGCATCAATGCCATATTAGGTGATGCAAGCCAAACAAAACTACAGAAATGTGCAGTGTGTGTAAAAAGTATGTATGGAGAAGTGTACATGAGTTGTTGAAGAACTGTCATTTGTTTAAATTGCCTAAATTAATTTTTAAACTTCAGTTTATCCCCTAGTCAAACTTTTGTGTTCATATTTTTGCTATCAGAAATATTACTTTTATGTGTATTTTCATAAGCACAACACAATGAACTGTTGCCAGGTTACTTTATATATATCAATGCTTATAATAAAGTGTTGAAAGACAACTTAAAAGTCTATTTTATGCACTGTGGTCAAAATGACCAGCATCGGAAATTTCAGGATTTTTTTGCTGGCTGGCAGTTCTTTTGTTAAAGCTTTAAAAGTCTTATATAGTATACTGTATTTTTATGTTGTGCATGTTAACTAATTCTTAATTTCCTGGAATCTATATACAGCTACTCCTTGACTTATGTAAGGGTTGCGTTCTGCGGTATTCTATATAAGTTGGAATTTCCCTAAATGCTTATACAGCACTCGCAGCTGTGTGTGCTGAATTTGATTGAAGCAAAAAAGAAATGTTCGATGAACATGAAAATAGAATTATTTCTTAAATTTTTTTATCTCATGTGCCGGAAAAATTACATGAGTGTACAAAATTACAAAAATTTCAAATTTATAAAATTGCAAAAAGAGAGAGGAGACAGGCATAACATCAGCAAGTTTTATCTTTTGAGCATCATTGCTAGAATTAACTCTCCAGCTGATGAGCACGCCACTGCGGAAGTTGAGGGCTGTGGAGATTTAGAAGGGGTTTTTTTCCAACACATCATAAAATTTCTCTGCAGCTGCAGAATTAGCACTGGCGACTTCACTGCATACTTTAATGTTTTGAAAATCAGTGTGATGCTGGAACCTATAGATAGCATAAGCTTAATATAGTATAGTACATAATATTGTCAATTAATCAGATAATTAATCTTGTTGAATTGTCAATTAAATTGTACTTTTAACTATACATATAACGACTTGGGTTACGTAACATAAATAATTAGTAAAAAATAAATAATTAATACTTAACTTGATACGGAAGTTATATAAAAGGATTTCGTAGATAACACTTGATACTGAAACATAAATATAGCATTATAACTGTTTTGGGATATAAGTTTAGGGTTTTAATTTTGTACAGAAATTGAAATTTTATTGAAAAAAAATCGAAATCATGACTCAGACCAGAGCAGCAAAGCAAAAGGCTGAAACTAATGGGAGTGCTGTGGCTCAGGGAAGAACTGAGGGGGGCAGTTGCCCTCTGAATCACAGCCTATTAAAATGCACTACTTGCTTGATGTTTGTGGAGCAGTCGGTTACGGGTCATGATACTGCCATGGGGATGTCTTTGTGTGTGCGTGATGCAAGGAGTGTAAGGAAATCAGGCGACAACTCAGCGTTGTTATGGGCCTATATGAGAGCTTGAAGGACAGGGTGGATGCCCTGGAAGAATTAAAAGTGAGGGGTCCATCAAGCTCTCAGCTGCCCACACCAATGCCAGAGCTTGCACTTGGTCATCACGCAACACAGCAGCAGCCCCCAAGGCAGAATGCGCTGGTCCCAAAGGAACTAGTACTTGTTGGTGACTCTATTGTCAGGGAAATGGGAAACATGCTTTGTAAAAAGGATAGGTGGAACAGGACCAGGGTATGTCTGCCAGGGTCAAAGGTTGATGACGTTGTAGAGCGAATATCATCTTTTAAGGGCACAAAAGGTGATATAGTTGTACACGTTGGCACTAATGATATTAAGAGTAGAAGACCTTTGGAATTACTAAACAAGTACAGGTCACTGTTGAAAGAAAGCTGTGAATTAGGGTTGAATTTGAAAGTGTCAGCAATTCTGCCCAGACACGATAGGAGGGAGTATATGATGAGAGCCCTGTCGGTCAATTCGGCCCTGGAAAGATTGTGCAAGGCTCAAGGGGTAGAATTTTTTTCAGCCTGGTCTGTACTTGTTAACAGGAGAGACTGCTTCTACGGGGATGGGATACACTTAAATAGAAAGGGTGCAAGAATGTTTGCTGATGCTATCGAGGCAGTGTTAGGTGGGTTGGAAAACTGCTAGCTTGGGGGGGATACAAGGACTAATAGATTAACAGTAGCCACTGGCAGAGGTGAAACTGATTCTTGCACTGCTTCTATTGGAATGAGCCACAGCCTGGAAAATAAGATGCAGGATATTTCAGAGACTGCTGGGAATCATTGGGGTACAAATAAACACATGGGTTGTGTTAGGGTAGCTAAGAAAAAGAAAATGTGCATGTATACTTGCATGTACACCAATGCTAGGAGTTTAGTAAATAAATTTGATGAATTTGAGGTATTGCTCAAAACATCAAAGGCAGATATTGTGGGGATTTCAGAGATGTGGTGTCACACAGATATAAGGAATGCAGAACTGGAATTTGGGTAGTACAATGTCTACAGAAATGATAGACAGGATAGGAAGGGAGGAGGGGTTATGCTATTAGTTAAGAAATACATGAAATCCAAGGAAGTGAAGCCAGTCGACATTGCTGGGCAGTGCAGTGTCAGTTTGGTGTGACATAAGCATTGGGAGATCAAAATTGAGAGTAGGAGTGTGCTATAGGCCTAATGACTCTGATGAGTATAATAAGAAACTGTACAGGGAAATAGAGTGGGCAAATAAATCAGAGAGTCTTATAATGGGGGATTTTAATTTTTCCAGATATTGATGGGAATTTGGGGGCTGGTCACTCACACACCAGCAAGGCTTTTGTGGATTTATTGGATGATTGTTTTCTACATCAGCATGTTCGGGAGGCAACTAGAGGGAGTAATACTCTTGATTTGATTATCAGTAGTGATTCTTCATGCATTAAGAATCTGCAGATAAATGAATCACTAGGTGGCAGTGATCACAGTGTGCTAAAGTGGGATTTACCCAAAGAGGTAACTACCATTAGGGGTAAAGGGAAGGGTTATTGCTTTCGTAAAGGCGAATATGATGGACTGAGACAGTATTTAAATTCTATACAGTGGTACCAACTGATGATGTTACCAACAGCAAATTCAAAATGGGAAGCATTCAAAGAACTTATCTTGGAAGCTACTAGGCTTTACATACCAACTAAGAAATATTGTTAAAGGTTAGGCCTAAGTGGATGTCAGTTGAACTAATGAGACATATGGCAGAGAAGAAAAATGCATGGGATACATACAAATTAACACGTGACACAGAAGCCTATGATAGATACAAGTTGATCTGTAACAAAGTTACAAAGGAGGTTAGGCAAGCGAAGGCAGATTACGAGAAATCTTTGGCAAGGGATGCAAAGAAAAACAGCAAAGAGTTCTTTACTTATGTAAACTCTAGAAGGAAGGGGATGAATCAGATTGGTCCACTTGATATTGATGGGTCAACTGTTGATGATCCTGCTCAGGTAGCTAACAAACTAAATGAATATTTTACATCAACATTCACACATGAGGAGTTATTCAGCGAGGGGAATGCCAGAGGTGGATTCAGCTCTGGGAGTAAGCTGGAGAATCTTGTAATAACTGAGAGTAAAGTGGAGGAGAAATTGTTGAAGGTAAATACAAGAAAGGCACCTGGGTTGGATGGGATCTATCCAGTTATATTAAAGGAGGCAGCAAAGGAAGTAAGCAAACCCTTAGCCATAATTATGAGAGCTTCCTCGGACTCAGGGGAAGTACCCATGGACTGGACTGGAGATGCTCAAATATGACCCCAATTCACAAAGGAGGATCAAAGGGCGACACAAGTAATTATAGACCTGTTAGTTTAACTTCTGTTCCCGGAAAATTAATGGAGGCATTGGTTAAAGAAGCACCGCAGGATCATCTAGACAAGACTTCAGTTATAGCTCAGACACAGCATGATTTTGTTAAGGGGAAGTCTTGCCTAACCAATTTGATTGGATAGTATGAGATGCAGTCACAAAAGAACTGGATGCAGGGAATAACTTTGATATTATAAACTTGGATCTTAGAAAGGTTTTTAATACTGTTGCACATGGAGGACTGCTGCACAAATTGGAGCAGTGTGGCATTGGAGGCAAATTGCTGCTGTGGATAAAGGGGTGGTTGAGGGGGAGAAGACAGAGAGTGGTAATCAATGGACACTGCTCATCATGGACTAATGTTATTAGTGGAGTCTCTCAGCGTTCAGTGTTGGGTCCATTATTGGTTTCTGTATTTATAAATGATATTGATGATGGTATATCGAGCTTAATGTCTAAGTTTGCAGATGATACCAAGGTTGACAGGGTTGTCAAGGACACTACTGGCACTATGCTACTGCAACAGGATCTGGAAATGTTGAGCAGATGGGGTGAGAGGTGGCAAATGAAGTTTAACATTGACAAATGTAAAGTACTACATATGGGAAACAGCAACCCCAGAGCAACGTATCAACTCTGTTGTACTACATTGACAGTGGTAGAGAATGAAAGAGACCTGGGGGTAGTTGTGCAGGCAGATATGAAGTTTTCTGAGCAGTGCAGATGGGCTGCAAGAGTAGCTCATGGTGTATTGTCGATGATATATAGGAATTTTTCTAGCAGCGATAAGGAGGTGATTATTCCCTTGTATAAGGCAATGGTCAGGCCACACCTAGAGTACTATATATAGGTCTGGAGGCCTCATTTCAAGAAGTATGTAGAGATGCTGGAATGAGTACAGAGAAGGGCAACAAGATTACTGAATGGAACAAAGGGGTGCTCTTACGAAGAAAGGCTTAAGTTTTGCAAATTACAGTGTCTGGAGACTAGGCACCAGTGAGGCGATCTGATAGAGGTGTATAAAGCCTTGAATGGTTTGAGCATGCTCAATGCTGATGGGATTCTTCCTCTTGCTCAGAATAATCACCTGAGAAGGCATAAATTGAGGAAGGACAGATGTAGGATAGACGTGAGAAAATTTGCTTTTAGCCAGCGGGTGGTTGGTTGGTGGAAGAGACTTCCATCCCTTGTCGTGGAAGTTGATAGCCTAAATAAGTTTAAGGCTCAGCTGGACAGGTAATTCGAACGAACAGAGGGTTGAAGTGGAAGTGGTTATTTTTTATTTATTTTTTTTTATTTTTATTTTTTGGCTGATGCTGCATAAGCTTGCTTTCTTGCATCAAATGCCTCTACTAATGCTAATGCTATTAAACCACCATTGCTTGCCACGAACTTGGCTTGGGGTTCACCGTATTTATCCTTAATATCTTCATAAATACTTCTTGCTTTTGCTTGAATGGCCATCTGAATCTGATTTTCCATCCATATTATTATTAATAGCTTTTCCATCTTCGATATAGTACCTGCACTGTTGATCTTAAATGCATTGATCCTTTAACATGTTCTTTTATATGCGCACTGCTCCTTAAAATAATATTCACTGTTGAAGCAGTGAGACCTAATTCCGTGCAATAGATGACAAACTTTGTCCTGCTTCGTACTTCTTAATTAATCATTTCTAAATCAGTTTTGTTTCGTTACCTAGCACTGCCAGCACTTGCACTTTCCACATGTCCCTTTCCCTTCTTCATTGTAATAAGTAAATAGGAATTAAGAGAAGATTTTTAAAGTTTTTTTATATTTTTTATATGATTAAGGATTTCAGTGAAGGGGAACTCATTCCACCATAATACCTTAACGTAAAAACCCACAGAATTCCATTTATCAGATTATTGCAAATGCAATAAAATCGAGTTTACTACCCATTTATAGTAGATTGCGCTAACAAAAAAGCCCAATGAACCGGAACGTGCAAATTGTTTTTATTGTTTTTTGGTTGTGACCTCCAGAAATGTGTTTTTGAAAAATAGCACGAAGGCATTCAAAATTGATTCATATAACGGATCATATGATAATGATGAAAGTGTAGTTCAATTTCCATTATAAAAATGACCTTTTAGAGAGATAAATAGCTTAGTTATGTAGCGAAAATTTCAACTTCCAAGGTCTTGGAAAGAATTACCAAAAAAAAAATGTGTTATTGGGTTCAGAGTACGATATTTTCACGATACCTCCATTTATCGACTACAAAAACACCTCCAAAAAGAATGGCAGAACAGGCGAATGGCCTCTACCAAGGGGTAGGTCACAAGGAAATTTTTACCATACCTTGACAAGGTCTACCCAAAATCACTGGCTTGGCTTCAGCCTGGACAAGCACTCACTTTTCTACTGATGGGCCATGGGCCCTTCAATGACAAGCTCACCACGCTAGGGCTCCTTGATGACCCACGCTGCACCTGCAGAGGTGTTGAGAGCTGGTCACATCTTATGTATCAGTGTCAAAGGTATGAAGATTTGTGGGGATTATTCTACACGAGATTGACATACATTCCACAGGACCAGGAGCATCAGCTCTTGGACTCACACGATGATTACAAAACTCTCACAAAATATGCCAAGGACCTCTTTGCGTGAAGAGGAACCCAGTGTGTGCTGACAAACTAGCAAGTGACTGGAACCAGATGCACTCTCCATGCCACTGTTCCTCTAACAGAAAATGACCATTAACCAGAATGGGACATTCTTTGAAGAATGATTGTGGCTGTGAACAATGCCTACAACCTGAAGTGGACCTCGAATGACAAAACCAACAAAGAAAACCGAAATTAACTCAACCAACAACCTGGACAGGATACTCTCCCAAGAAAGATGGAATACCTGGACTAGACTACAACTTGGAATGGAAATGAACTCCTAAAAGGAAAACTTTACCGAACTTGACCCAACTATTGGACTGCTACAAGAGACTTTGACTCAGATAGCAGCTCTGCTGTACATGCATCATTGGAGATCCATCTTAGCGAACACTGTCTGGGACTGACCTGTGGGAAGGGATCAGACTGACCTTCTGGACAGGACATTGTCCTACTTTTGGCCAGACCATGATACTGATTTCATCGGCCTGAAAGGAAACACATCAGATTTGACCAACTGCAGCCTTGCTGCCTATGCACTATTTGGCGATCAGTAACCTTGCTGGGTACCTTTATTCCTCTTCCCTGGTGGGGGGGAGGAGCCAGATTCCTTCCCCTTGCCACCCTCTTTTCCTTCTGGTGGGGCATGGACCTACCTCACTGTCACCAACTGGGAGCATCTTCTCTATCGCACCCATTCTTCTGACTTTCCTCCCACCCCCAGCCTTCAGTCTCCCTCTGCTACTCTACCTATACACTAGCATATTCTCTGCACGTCAAAATTTAACCATGAAATTGAACCTCACCCATTGACTTTCCGCCTCCAACCTAGCAGACTTTTTTTTTTTTTTTTTAGGTCCTAAAAAACTAGCAGGTGAAATCTGAAATCTCAGGAAATTAGGTGGCAGGACCTGCCAGAGTAAAATTCTTAGACTGCTGGGTACCTGATCTGCCTCCACAGGGCCAAGTGTGGGCAGTGTTGGGCCTCAGCAGGGGGCCAGCAGCTAAATGGCCAGAGGAACAATGGTACACAACATTACACAACTACATGATCCACACACTTTTAAATCTCTGGCCTTCCCAGTGAACTGGTACACCTACAATGAAAGCACTATGGAGATGGGGGAAACCCCTGGTGCCGTTTGACAACAACACACTTTACATTTTACCTCCATTTATTCCTGGAGAAAGATGCAACTTGTGGCATTATACTCTGCATTCCTTGTGTTTTTACCCAAATATTGGTGTAAGATTTCAGTAATATCATTACAAGGTAGCTGCTGCTTATATTACTGTAATCAAAATCAGAATGTGCCTACTAATCTCAAACATATTTGCATCTACAAAATATTCATATTGAAACTACACCTTATAAAGAGCTCTTATTTACTATAATCTGAAAATTCTCTCAGCTACAAAATTTACTGTATCTACTGATCTACCACTTGTAACAGGAAATGATATTAGCAGTAAGCCATAAAAATGCCATTGATTGTAAACATGCCTTTTCTCTCAGTCTTTGAAGTTATTACTGCATCCTCATATATGGAATTTGAATTACACACCCTGTGGCATTTTTCCTCTCCACATTTGTAGCTTTATCCTACCATGTGAACATTAAAATAATAAAAAGTCTATAAAATTGCATCAAGTTATTTAAATAAAACGGTATTTATAAAAAAAAAATACAGGGAGGTTAAAAGTGCTCACAAACATTATTTTTAATTAAAATCATTTAATTAATGTATTTTAAAGGAGATTGCTTCAAGACTTGATGATCT
Source organism: Mastigoproctus giganteus (assembly GCF_048544385.1). Classification (NCBI taxonomy): domain Eukaryota; kingdom Metazoa; phylum Arthropoda; class Arachnida; order Uropygi; family Thelyphonidae; genus Mastigoproctus; species Mastigoproctus giganteus. The sequence continues at coordinate 101,846,927 of NC_143587.1, read as the reverse complement.
TCACATACAACATATTGAGAAATTGAACAGTGTGAACAGCTTACGTAAGTATTTGTTTAAGTTGATAAAGTTCATTAAATACTGGGATATAGTGAAGCTACATTGTTTTGTCTTTTCAGTAAATAGCTGCTTTTTAAATGTAGTAAATGACTTGGATAACAGAAATCATCATTGAAAAATTTTAGTTCTGCTTTACATGTACAAGATAAATATAGAGCAGCATTTCCCAAGCTGGGGTCTGCAGACCAGTTCCAGGGGGTCCACCAAATGGATCATCTGGAACTAGTCAAATTATTTGTTCTATGTATAGCAAATTGATAAATAAGGCTATTATTATATGTTTATATAAAAATAAGAATAAAGTTGAGTTGTTTAAACATAAAACTTTGAATTTTCTTTTCAGAAAACCCAGTGTTCATAACGTGCGCACACGCGCGCGCGCACACACACACACACACACACACACACACACACACACACACACACACACACACACACACACACACACACACACACACACACACACAACATATGCCCCAGGTGCCAAGCGAATTCGAGGTCGAGCGATTTTTCTGCGATATATAGAGTGCTCATCAAAAGCGATTAAAGTTTTTTCTAATTTTTTATGTTTCTATTAGCAGCTTTATTTCTATATTGTTCTACACTTAAAAGCCACAAGTTAGAACAAAGAAAGGAAACTCACCTTTATTTATCCACATATTTCTCTTTCCACTAACCAACTAACACTTTACCGCTTGGCCTCCTAGCGGCACTGCTCCTGCCTCCCCGTGGCGGGGCCGGAAATCTTGGCAAGTAAGTCCACTTGCCAAGGGCTAAAAGGGGCAAACATGGCAAACACAGACCATCAGGATATTGAGAGCGAAAATCCAAAGAGACAAAAGACTGATCGGATAGAGTAACCTTGCCCGTCGTTCTTAATCATCCACTCTCTTACTAGTCAGCCCATTGAGACTTACTAGTAGAAACCACCAACCACAGACATTCCGAGAAGCTGTTACAACTTACAAGCTTTGCTGGTATTCCAGTTAAAATATCTCCACACACAATCCTAAATTCAACTGAGGGTGTGATATCCAGTTGGGACTTATTGAACGTCACCGAGGAAGAAATAACCCAAGAGCTGCAGGGACAACACGTAATTGAAGCAAGATGAATAATGGTTAAAAAAGATAATGAACTTACACCTGCAAGAAATATTATTCTCACTTTCAACCCAACTTACCCTCCTCTGTAAAAGCAGGTTATTTACTTTGCCGCATCTGCCCTTACATTCCAAACCCTTTAAGATGTTACAAATGCCAAAAGTATGGCCAATCACAAGCTGTATGCAGAGAAGTTCCTGTCTGCCCAAATTGTGGATCTGCAAATCACATACAAAGTAACTGTACAGCTACAAAAATGACCTGCCCAAATTGCAAAGGTGACCATCCTGCAAATTCCAAGACATGTGAAAAGTGGAAAACCGAGAAAAAAAATAGTAAAATACAAGGTTGAGAACAAAGTAAGTTACCCAGAAGCGAGAAAATTAGTTGCTCCTACTATAACCAAAAATATGACCTATGCCAATGCTGTAAAAAAATATCAGACAGTCTCCACTCAAACTGATGTAACATTTCCCACTAACAAATCAATTTCTGATTGGGCTAGAAATGTTCTTTCTAAGCAACAATCCAAGTTCTCTGATCAGGCAAATAATACTCCTCTGACAATACCAGGGGCATCTCCTACTCCAATCATAGATACTATATCCCATAGTTCAAACGCAAATGTAGTAAAAAATTTTCAGGACACAGATGGCACATCCATACAGGAAGATCCTCTTCTAGAAATCCATGCAGAAGAAGAAATGGACACAGGTCGGCCAGTTTTCTCCAAAAAAGATAAATCTAAATTAGAACGTCATAAGCTAGTAACCTTCAAAAAACAGTCAGATACATCTCCATCAATTAAACACAAATAATGCCTTGTATTTTACAATGGAATTGCAGAGGCTTTCGTTGCAACACAGATGATATCCGTGATCTAATTAACCGATATTCTCCAGTTGCCCTTTGTCTTCAGAAAACTTACCTAACCTCGCAAATTTCTCCTTCAATAAAGAGCTATTGTCTTTGTCGAAGAGATCGTAACACAGCAAATGGTGCCCACGGTGGTGTATCAATCCTGATAAATTCAAAGATCCCAACTAAACATATTCCACTTCCAACTGAAATAGAAGCTGTTGCTGTTCATATAACCCTCCATATTTCAATAACAGTTGTCTCAATATACCTACCACCAAACCATACTTACTGTTTAAAAGATCTTGAAGATCTCTTCATACAGATACCTCCACCTCTCTGTATATTAGGGGATTTTAACGGGCACCACCCCTTATGGGGCGATCCTAAACTAGACACACCTGGTCGACTCGTTGAAAACTTTCTAGAGTCACAAAACCTCACCTTACTCAATACTGGTGCGCACACTCGCATACAACTCCCAACTGGACACACCTCAGCAATAGATCTCTCAATTTGTTATCCAATACTCTTTCCAACCATAGAGTGGTACATTTTAAATGATCCAATGGGCAGTGACCACCTTCCAATCATATGCAATGTTTTAATATCACAGACTCCTTCACACAAGCTCTGCAGGAAATGGAAATTTGTTCGTGCAAACTGGGCAAAATTTCGATCATCAATCTCTCTTGACGAGGAAAAAATCCAGCTCCAGAATATTGATAATGTAACAGATTACATCACATCTCCTAAAAGTAGCCAAGGACACAATACCATTATCAAATCCCGCTGATCGCAAGCATTATAATTACTGGTGGAATGACGAGTGCACAAAAGCAAAGAAAGCAAAAATCAACGCCTGGAATTTATTTCGGCGATGTCCAACCACAACCAATCTCATTAATTATAAGAAGCTAAGAGCAAAAGCACGATTTGTACAAAGGCAAGCCAAGAAAGAATCCTGGACCCGTTTTGCATTGACCTTTAACAGAAACACTGATCTGAAAACTATATGGAAAAAAATTAGACCGTTATCTGGTAAGTTTCTTACTATACCTTCTCCAATCCTCTCCTGGAAAGGGCAAGATCTATCCAGTTCCTTAGATATTGCTAATGCTTTGGGCAATACTTTTGCTGAAATATCAGCGGCATCAGCATATTCTACCTCATTCCAATGAATTAAAAACACTAGAGAAAAGCATGCCATAAAATTTCAAACTGCACGTACTCTTCCATATAACAAACCTCTGCAATACTCTGAACTTCTGCATGCCATTAAAACAGCCCACAATGGTGCTGCAGGGCCAGATGGGATTTATTATGTCATGCTTCAACATCTCGATGACAAAGCTTTAAGCCTGCTTCTGGTATTTTACAATCGTATATTTTTAGAAAATGTTTTTCCAACTTCTTGGCATCACTCTACTGTTTTGGCATTCCTAAAACCTGGAAAAGATCCAACTAACCCCTATAGCTATAGACCGATCTCTCTCTCTCTCAAGCTGCCTGAGCAAAATCCTTAAAAAAATTGTCCACAGAAGACTCGTATGGATCATTGAGTCACAACATCTAATGAGCCATAGCCAATATGGCTTTCGTAAAAATAGGTCATGCTTAGATCTTATGGTCAAGGCTGAATTTGCCATTCGAAATGCCTTTGTTAAACGTGAACATCTTGTAATGGTTTCAATAGATATCAAGAAGGCTTTGACACTACCTGGCGGCATGGCATACTTAGTGATCTTTACTCTCTTGGTCTGCGAGGCAACCTTCCTATATTTGTTCAGAACTTCCTACGTACTAGATCGTTTCAAGTTCAGTACCAACATGCCCTCTCCAAAACGTTTATACAGGAAGAAGGAGTACCACAGGGATCAGTACTGAGTGCCACTTTGTTTGCCCTTAGAATAGATTCCATCACCAATCAGCTTCCAAATAACAGTTGAGACCTACCTTTATGCAGATGATCTTTCCCTCTCCTGCCATTTCCAAAACATGAGGTCTATTGAATGGCAGCTCCAGATATCACTTAATAAAATACAGCAGTGGGCCAGCCTCAATGGCTATCGACTCTCACAGCAGAAAACAGTTGCCATCCATTTTTGTAGACAATGCAAACTTTATCCAGATCCTGAACTTCAAATTTATAATGTCTCCATCCCGGTCACTAATAGCATCAGATTTCTAGGATTAACACTTGATAATAAGTTAAATTTTATAGACCACATTAAAAATGTACGTACTTCCTGTCTGAAAAAGTTAAATATACTCAGAGCTTTATCCTCCCAAACATGGGGCGCAGATCATACATCTCTGCTTCGGCTATATCGGGCATTAATCAGATCCCATCTTGATTATGGAGCTCCCATCTATGATTCAGCCAGATTGAGTGCATTGCGCTGGCTTGATCCAATTCAACACAGTGCTTTGAGACATTCACTCGGTGCTTTCAGAACATCACCAGCACATAGTCTCTTTAGAAAACACTGTTATTGAAGTATGCTGTCAAGATACAAAGCTGTGCCATGCATCCTGTTCAGTCCACCATTAGAAAACCTTTTCAGAAATAAACCAAGCATAGTAAAGCCGGCCAACTTCGCTTTCTTGAACTGATGCAAATTTGGAATGTTTCCATCCTTTCCGTACAACAGGTAACAACTTGTACTCAACCACCATGGGTTCCATATACCGACCTGTGACACCTCTCTCAATGGGGAAAGAACATTTTACAAACATCAAATATCAAACAACTTCACGAAGCTCACACTCAAAGATACTTTGACTTTTTTCCAATTTATACAGACGGCTCTAAATCTAATTCAAACGTTGGAGCGGCTGCAGTGTTTCCAAATACCGTTATTTCAGCATCCTTGCCATCTGAATTCAGTATCTTCTCAGCTGAATTATATACAATCAAACTAGCTTTACAGAATCTCTCTTCTGACTGTGCTTTAAAATCTGTTATTTATACTGATTCCCTCAGCTCAATCTTGGCTTTATGTAACCCCTTAGATAAAGTATACCTTGTTTTAGACAAAATAAAAAGCATATTACTACAAATTGAAGAACACCATCAACTGGTCACCTTCTGCTGGATTCCAGCTCATTCTGTCATTTTGGGCAATGAACTGGCTGATAAAGCTGCAAAAAATCCAACTAGCTTTGACTTAACTGATATCCCTGTTCCGCCATCAGACTATGCATTAACCATTCAGGCTGCATGCCTGTCAAAATGGACAGCAATATGGCACTCTCAAATTAATAATAAACTCTTTCAATTTAAACATGATCCAAAAATTTGGCGCTCCAGTGTCCGCACATCAAGACGAGAAGAGGTAGTCCTTTCAAGGGTAAGAATAGGACATACTTATCTGACCCACCTTTATTTACTCACAGGGAACGACCTGCTACAGTGTCCACTTTGTAATATAAATCTGAGTATTAAACACATTCTCATTGACTGCCCTTACTATGAACAAGACAGAACTTCAACCCTGCCAACGCTGGTTAATCTTTGTAGACCAATAACTTTAGAGAATCTCATTGGAGATGATGCAGATATTTCCAAATTTTTTAACTTCTTAAAGCAAACTGGACTTTTTAATCAATTCTGAATTTATGAAACTTTTTCATTTCTTTTTATAATAAATGAATAGGCACATTATAGCCAAAGTAGCTTATGCGCCATCAAACCCCTATATCAACAACAACAACAGACATATGCATACATATATATATATATATATATATATATATATATATATACACACAGTAGCATGGCTACCCTTTTTCGGGCCCGGAGGCAAATAACATGTTCGGGCCCTTAATTAATGAAAATTGGCAAAAGAGGAGACAGCCAAAGACGCCAGGCCCCTAAAGGGCCCGGACCCAGAGGCAGTTGCCTTGCCTGCCTACATGGTAGCTATGCCACTGTATATATACAGTAATACCCCGAAGTTACGCGATAGGTTGGTTTGACGAAAATCGCTTAAGTCGAATTTGCGTAAGTCGGGGTACAATTTTGCATATAAATACATATAAATTTTGTTTAATTGGAACTAAGGACTAAAAAAAACACTAGTTTAAAAGAAAAATATTTAATAAAATTGCAGTTATTTATACATATTAATACAAATTATGTATTAAAAAATAAATGAGTTACGTAAAAAAGTTATTTCGATGTTGATGGCTTCATAAAATCTAATAAATTCGTCTGACAACACAGCGCCTTCTTTTTTTCACGCAGAATTTCTTCGTAGCAAGCTAATAATTTTTTATTCCTTTCTTTGTAGCTATAACGCGTTCTTCGTTGGGGTCTGTTTTCTAAAATTTTTAAGCTCTTTTCAATTGAGCTGAGACCTTCTGTCAAGCTTGCAATTGTCATGTGCTTTTCTGGTGGAACTGGGTCTGAAGTGTCGGATAATTCAGTGACGTTTTGCTCACGCATCTCTATGAGCTCATTCATTGTCAGCTCCTGACTATGTGAATCCAACAGCTCATTGACATCATCATCATCATTGACTTCCAAATCTAATTGCCTGGAAAGATTAACAACTTCTTCTATCATATGAGCAACATGATCAGTTTCTGGCGTTGTTTTCGTCTCGTTTTTGAAAAAAAAATGGTCTAAGTTTCTTCCAGACACCATTCAATGTTTTTCTGTGAATTTCATTCCAAGATTCTTCAATGATTCTTACGGCATCTAAAACATTGAATTGTTTCCAAAAGTCTTTAACAGATATCTCACTATTTTGTCTCATAGCTACATTCAGACGTGCAAACAAATGCCTTGTGTAGTAGGCCTTGAATGTTTTGATGACTCCCTGGTCCATCGGTTGAAGCAAGCTGGTTGTGTTTGGAGGCAAAAACACAACTTTCACACGTCGGTCGAAATTAATTAGGGTGGCAGGAGGGTGACCTGGTGCATTGTTAATAAGAAGGATCAATTTAAATGGAATCTATTTAGACTTGCAATAACGTTCGACTTCAGGTATGAAGTGTCACCCAAGCTATATGATTTGACTTCCAAATCACTGGTAAGCTAATTTTAGATATATTTTTTAAAACTCTTGGGTTTTCGGAGCAGTATATTAAGAGAGGTTTTAACTTGCAATCACCAGCTGCATTGCCGCCTACCATCATTGTCAATTGGTCTTTGGAAACCTTAAAGCCTGGAAAGTTTTTTTATTCGTGAAAACGATGTAATTTCCGACAAAAGTTGAGCACGAATTCGAATGCACACATATAAATATGACAGTTGGAATGCAAATTCTTGTATATGTGTGCAGCTCATGCGGCAGCAAAGTTGAATTTTGTTCATCTTTCGCTCTCACTCTCCGCCGTTGCACCGTATATCGATAGCATATGAAAAACGACCTTGAAGATAGTGAGTGGGTGGCAGTGTTGCCAAATGAAAAAATCAAGAACCGCGTAACTCCGAGTTCGCGTAAGTCGGGGTAGCGTAAGCCGGGGTATTACTGTGTATATATATATATATATATACACACACATGAGGGGTTTACGAAAAGTAAGGTAACACATTTTTTCTCTTAATAATGGTGAAAGGGAATGAGATGAAACACGGTGGACAGATAGACCCATTAATAACATTCAAAAAGACTGCCAATGCGGTACTGTTGCCTCACAGCAGGTTCCAGTTACAAAATGGCTGCTACTGTGTCAGTGTGGTCCAAAACAGGTGTTCGTGAAGTTATTTGCTTTTTGCAAGCAAAAGGGTCTTCACCAAGTGACAATCATCATGAACTGGTTGCTGTGTATGGAGAAAAGGTGATGACAGAGAAGCAGATGTGTTTTTGGTGGGCCTTCGTTGAGCAAGACAGAAGACAATGTTTCGCACATTAAGGGCATCGTTCTTGAAAACAGGCGAGTAAAACTGCATGAAATTGCACAAATAGTGAATGTGAGTAAGTCGACTATTCATGAAATTGTTCACTATGTCCTTGACTTTCGAAAGGTGTGCTGCCGCTGGGTGCTCTGACAATTTTCAGAGGAAGACAAAGCAAAACGCATGGGGATGTGTCTGGAGAACCTGTTGCAATACAGCAACAAAGGAGAGGATTTTCTCGCTTGCATAGTCACAGCAGACGAAATGTGGGTTCATCCCTTTACCCAGGAGAGCAAACAAGACTCCATGACCTGGAAACATCCACAATCTCCTGTGCGCAAAAAATTCAAAACTGTTCCCAGTGTCTGAAAAGTTGTGGCTACAGTGTTCTGGGATTGCCAAGGCGTTCTGTTGGTGGATTTCTTGCCGAAGGGAGGAACAATCAATGCACAGCTGTACTGTGCAATGTTAAAAAACTGAAAGCCAACTTCGATGCAAATGACCAGGGCTCCTGACAAGTGGCATATATTTTTTTGCACGACAATGCAATTCCACACACTGCCCACACCATTCGTGAATGATTGCGCCGTAATCGTTGGGAAACTCTGTCACATACACCCTACAGCCCAGACTTAGTGCCTTCAGACTTCCATTTGTTCAGCCTGAAGGAAAGCATTTCACCACGAATGTGGAAGTTCATCAGGCGGTGCAATGTTGGAGACTTTGTGGAAAGACTTTGTACATCTCATAAATACATTTATGAGATGTACAAACATGTAAAGAACAAAAAACAAACTGGTTTCTGCTATCTTATATGTACTATTAAAGAAATAACAGGTTGTTAAAATAACTATTTAACTTGACCATCCAAACATTGGTTGATTTCTGACTTTTGATTTATACAGTAAAATGAGGCTGTTCTGGATTTTTCTAGTTTCCTCATTATTGCCCACTGAGTATTAGTCTTAAATAAAATAAAGTATTCATAAGGTTTGGCTGTTATTTGCATAAGTTTGGAATTATTTTAATTTGTATTAAGTTTTTTAGAAGTTACTGATTTTACCATGATAGCCCGACTGCAAGAATAAATGTGAAAAATAGGGAAGACAATTCTGGACAATCACTTCATAAAAACAGTAGAACATTCTGTTTCTTGTCACATATAATAATAATTATACTAATAGGAATATTTCATTCAGAAGTGATTTGGCATAGACTTTAGTAGTGTATGCATTATGAAACAAAAGATATAACAGGAATTATGTATTTTTACTCTTTCTTATTACGTGTTGCTGATGGGAGTATGAGGCTGATGCTTCTAACAGTCTGTCTCATCTGTTTTTTGTTGAGAATTTTTAGGCCTGTTAGTATGGGTAAATCACCTATTGTCTTTACCGTATCTGTCCATCCGTATGTAATAACTCATCTGAAAGTGGAGGGATATATTTTCATAAAATTTTATATTTGGCTCTTATACTACAATTTGTCAAGCCTTCCCAAATTTCATTAATATCAGACTAATAGCAATCTGTCAATTATTGAAATATATTTGAAAAGGGATTTTTCAATCCATTCACAGCCTTAAACACCTCAATCAGATCACCTTGCAGGTGCCTAGTCTCTAGATGCTGAAATTTGCAGAACTGAAGCCTTTTTTGGTATAAACACCATTTTGTTTCTCTCACCAATCTCGTTGCCCTTCACTGCACCCTTTTCAGCAGATCTATATCCTTCCTAAAATAAGGCCTCCAGACCTGCATGCAGTACTAAAGGTGTAGCCTAATCATTTCTTTGTTCAATTGGGTAATCTGCTCCTTATCTTTGCTACTAAAGTTCCTCTATATCATTGACAAAACCCCATGAGCTGTCCTGGCAGCCTGTCTGCATCACTCAGAGAACTTCATATTGACTGTACAGCTATCCCTAGGTCCTTTTCATTTTCCATACCCTGAGTGTAGTGGAAAATGAAACCACACAGTTGGTACATTAAACGAGGATTACTACTACCCATATGCAGTACCTTACATTTGTCAATGATAAACTTCACCTGCCATTTCTCACCCCACTAACTAATTTATTAGATCTTGTTGCAGTAGCTTACCTTAATCACTGTTATTTCCCAACCTGCCATCCTTTGTATTATCTGCAAACTTAGACATTAAGCTTGATATGCTTTCATCAGTATCATTAATAAATTTAGAAAACATCAATGGGCTCAGCACTGAAACCTGGGGGACTGCACTAATAACATTAGTGGATGAAGAGCATTGTCCATTAATAGCCACTCTATCTTCTAAAATAAATAAATTTTCTGCTTATACTCCTGGACGACCAAACGATCAGAGGAGTTCACAAGATAGACAGAATACAAGAAACAGCACCATATTCAGTAGTCACGGGCTTGAACCCCGGTCACTCAAGGCACGTGTACGTATGCACCCGCGCGCCTGACTAGGCTATGGCGGCCTACCATCCCTTTATCCATAGCAGTAACTTGCTCTTAATGCCACACTGCTTCAATTTGTACAGCAGTTTTTTATGTTCAAGATCAGAATGATATCAAAATTATTTTTGGCATTCAGTTATCTTGTTATTGCATTGTATTATGCAATCAGATTGTTTAGACAAGATTTCCCCATAACAAATTCATGCTGTGACTGCAGTATAATTGCATTCCTGTCTAGATGGTCCTGCATTACTTCTTTAATTAGTGACTCCATTATTTTCCCTGGAACAGAAGTTAAGCTAACAGGTCTGTAATGATCATGTCAGCTTTTGATCCCCCTTTTCTGAATTGAGGATAAATTCGCACATCTCCGGTCCATGGAAACCTCCCTGAATCCAAGGATGCTCTCATAATTACGGCTAAGGGTTTGTTTACTTCCTTTGCTGCCTCCTTTAATATAACTGGATAGATCCCATCCACCCCAGGTGCCTTTCTTATGTTTATCTTCAACACTTTCTGCTCCACTTTGCTCTCAGTTATTAAAAAAATCATTTAGCTCACTGCAAGAGTTTAATACACCTCTGGCATTTCCCTCCCTGAATAACTCATGCGTAAATGTAGATGCAAAATACTCATTCAGTTTGCTAGCTACCTGAGCAGAATCATCAATAGTAGAACCATCGATATCAAGTGGATCAATCTGATTCATCCCCTTCCTTCTAGAGTTTACATAAGTAAAGAACTCTTTGCTGTTTTTTCTTTGCATCCTTTGCCAAAGATTTCTCATAATCTGCCTTTGCCTGCCTAACGTCTTTTATGATTTGATTACAGACCAGCTTATATCTATATAGACTTCTGTGTAACCTGTTAATTTATATGTATCCCATGCATTTTTCTTCTCTGCCACATATCTCATTAGTTCATCTGACATCCATTTGGACCTAAATCTTGAACAATATTTCTTATTTGGTATGAAAAGCCTAGTATCTTCCAAGATTAATTCTTTCGATGCTTCCCATTTAGAATTTGCTGTTGGTAGCATCATCAGTTGGTCCCACTGTATAAAATTTAAAAACAGTCTCAGACCATTGTAGTCACCTTTATGAAAGCAAAAACCCTTCCTTTTACTTCTGATCAGTCTGATGGTAGTTACTTCTTTGAGTAAATCCCACATCAGTACACTGTGATCACTGTCATCTTATGGTTCCTTTATCTGCAGATTCTTAATGCATGAAGAACCGCTACTGATAATCAGATCAAGATTATTACTCCCTCTAGTTGCCTCCCAAACATGCTGCTGTAGAAAACACTCATTCAATAAATCCACAAAAGTTTTGCTAGTGTGTGAGTGACCAACCCACAAGTTCCAGTAAATATCTGGGAAATTAAAATCCCCCATTATAAGACAATTTGATTTACTGGCGCACTCTTATTTCTCTGTACTCATTGAACTCAATGTAATGAGGCCTATAACACACTCCTACCTTTTTTGCTTTCCCAGTGCTTATGTGTTACATAAATGGAGAGTGTGGTATGCAATGTCCTGGAAATACAAACCACTGACTACAAAGTATCTCATTCTGAAGGTGTAACCTGAATAGCATATAGGCTGGCCCTGTCTATCTTAATTAATCAAACACACAGACTATTAAATGTAAGATGATACCCTATGCATATATGCAAGACTATCTGAAATATACAAGTTGCTGTTGGAGAACCAGACTTGATATAGTAAACAGTAAACCAACTATAATGGATAAATAGATATCAACTTTCCATATGAATGCAATAGCTTAATCAGTCTAACTCTACCTAAAACCCTAACATTAAGGAAATAATCAAGAGCACTGGGCTCCTCCACTAGGACAGGATTGGGCCCTGCGAGTGTAGGAGCCCCAGCCTCCTAAAAAATACTAAAATGCCCGCTCTAGGTCAGGATTGAGCCCTGCGAGAGTTAGGGCACCCAAGTATAACAAATATAGTTTTTGTCATGTCAAGTAGAATCTGGCTGCCTCCTCGTGGCTAGGGACGGGAGCGGGGGGGTTGGGGCACATCCCACCCTCGACCCCCTGCTGCTAAATGCCAGAAGCCAGCCACAAACAACACAAAAAAACACACTACATACACTAAAATAACATCAGGCAAACCCCAAACCTTTAAATAATTTTAAAAAACTTTTAATCTTCTAGATCTTAACTTAAAATTTAAAGTTTAAAAAATTATAAAATCTCTTTTTAAATTAAAAAATTTTTAATTCTTAAACTTTTTTTATTTAAAAACATTTTAAATTAAAATTTTTTTTTTTTTACCATTAGAAGAATTATTACGACCCTGCTGGCAAAAATAAAGCTTAACAAACGGCGGACATAGGGGAAACCCTGGAAGCCGCCAGTAACATACAAAATTATTTTGCAGTGCTTATGTCACACCAAACTGACTCAACGCTGCACTGTTTACCCATATCAACTGGCTGCACTTCCTTAGATTTTGTGTTTTTTAACTAATAGCATAACCCCTCCTCCCTTCCTATCCTGTTTGTCTTTTCTGTACACTTGGTATTCCCCAAATTCCAATTCTGCATTCCTTATATCTGTGTGACACCACTTCTCTGATATTCCAACAATATCTGCCCTTGATGTTTTGACCAACACCTCAAATTCATCAAATTTATTTACCAAACTCCTAGCATTGGTCAACACACAAGTATACATGCACCTGTTCTTATTCTTAGCTACCCTAACACAGCCCATGTTTTTACTTGTTCCATGATGACTCCCAGCAGAGTCGAAATCCACTGCACCTTGCATTCCAGGCTGCTGCTTATTCCAATAGAAGCAGTGCAAGAATCACTTTCACCTCTGCCAGCAGCTATTGTTAATCTATTAATCTGTGTATTCCCCCAAGCAAGCAGTTTTCCGACCCACCTAACACTGCCTCGATAGCATGAGCAAATATTCTTGCACCCTTTATATTTAAGTGTATCTCATCCCTGTAGAAGCAGTCTCTCCTGTTAACAAGTAGAGACCAGGCTAAAAAAATTCTACCCCATGAGCCTTGCACAATCTCTTCAGGGCCAAATTGATTGACAAGGCTCTCATCATGTACTCCCTCCTATCGTGTCTGGGCAGAATTGCAGACACTTTCAAATTCAACCCTAACTCACAGCTTTTTTTCAACGTTGACCTGTACTTGTTAAATAATTACGCCGGTCTCCTACTCTTAATATCATTAGTGGCAATGTGTACAATAATATCACCTTATGTGCCCTTAAAAGATGATATCTGCTGTACGTCATCAACTTTTGCCCCTGGCAGACATACCCCAGTCCTGTTCCACCTATCCGTTTTGCTCAATATATTGCCCTTTTCCCTGACAATAGATTCACTGACTACAACTATCTCCTGTGGGACCAGTGCATTCTGTCTTGGGGATTGCCAATGTGTTGACTGATGTTCAAGTGCAAGCTCTGGTATTGATGTAGGCAGCTGAGAGCATGATGGGCCTATCGATTTAAACTCTTCAAGGGCATCTATCCTGTTCTTCAAGCTCTCATAAAGGCCTATAACAACACTGAGTTGTCGCCTGATTTCCTCACACTCCTTACATTGAGCACACACAAAAAAAAATTCCTCTTGGCAATATCATATCTCATTCTGATAGCTCCACAAACATCAAACAAGCAATACATTTCAAAAGGCTTTGATTTAGAGGACAACCCCCCTCAGTTCTCCCATGGGTCATAGCATTCCCACTACCTTGAGCCTTTTGCTTTGCTGCTCTAGTCTGAGGCATGATTTCAATTCAATTTCAATACAATTAAAAATATAACCGTATCCTATATCCCAATGCAGTTGATTCTACATGGTTATACAACCATGTAGAATCAACCATGATGAACCAGTAAACCAAATAGTGTTGAGGTGAGTGGTCAGTTTGAGAGAACAGGCAGTGTTTTAGATGAAAGGAAAGGTCATACAAAGTGACTGTCATTAAGAATGTCAGAGAAGGTCGGTAAAGCTTGGGAAATCTTGCTATGAAGCCCAAGGAAGAGTTTGTATAAATTTTCACAACAGATGAGATGGATGTCTTAGTAAGAAGGTGCAGTAAGGAAGATTTATGTAAGTGACTTGCTGCATACTGTTACAAATTTTAGCTCAGAGTGAGAATGTGTGTTCATAATGCTATAGAATTCAATGCACACGGTGAGATCCTGAAATTGTAAAAAAGTTTAAATTATAAAATGTATAATTATATAATATTATATAATGTATTATATAATATATAATTATATAATAATTATAAATTATAAAAAAGCATATTCATTTAGATAGGTATGTGAATAATCAAAGTGCAAGATTTTGGGCTTGTTCAATGTTATTGTTGACAATCCATTACATGCACAAAGACTGTGGGGTGTGCATTCTCTGCATTTGGCATTTTGAGCTATTCTTTTGATGGAAACATCACAAGTGATGTCTACCTCAGTGTCATTAGTGACAGTTTTGTGCTTTTGTTTTTTTTCATATGGCATTGACATGGACAAAAACTGGTTCCAACAGAGTGGTGCAAAGACCCACACTGGATGAAATTTTAGACAACAGTGGTTTCTAACCATTACCCTTAGTTTATTGCAAAGGATTGATGTGGTCTCCATTGTCACGTGATTTAAATCCATGTGATTTTTATCTCTGGGTTATCTCAATGACAGAGTCTTTCAAAAGAATCCACAAACCATTCCTCTAGTGAAGAAAGCAATTGAAGATGAATTTTTTTCTGTGTCGGAGGAAACTTTTGAAGCATGTGCTTTGCAGTTTCACAATCCAACTGCATCACATTATTGATAAACATGGAGGACTCGGAACATATTGTGGTATGAATTTCTCAATGCTGCTAGATATAGTTCAAGTGTTAATTTCTGTTTCTATAAAACGTTTGGTTTTTCAGATGAATAAAATGGTATGATAAATAAATAAAAAAAGGGACTAGGGAAGGCCACCCATTTTGAGATTGGTGCTTTGATCATCCAATACTCATTGTCGATTTTAGTAAGAATATGCACTGAGATAGCTTTGCATTAGGAATGCCCCAACCATGATTCCCTGCATTACGTTTTCTACAACCACCAACACCACATAATGCATTGTGTATATAAGGGCAGAATCTAGTAATACAACATTTAGACTGTTTTATGTGAAGTACAGACCACAGAAATAACCTTGATGATCATCAGGGCTAGATTAGACAAGATAAGTATCTCGGAAATCCTCTTTCTTCTACTATTCTGTACCATGATGTCTTCTCATGTATCAAGAGTGAATCAACCATGTAGAACCAGCAGCCACAGATTTTATATAGGCAATGATGCATTGTTGACCAAAGAGGGAAGAGAAGGATCAAACATGCTGTCCAGCAGAACAGAGCTTCACAGTGGAGCAACTGACCAAGCAGTACGACATGGGGGTGGCATGACCCATTTCAACATGCACCATGTATTGGACACTAGTACAGTTGGACTATTGCATAACTTGAGTATCTTTGTTGATGATCCATCACAAGAAAATGGGCATACAGTGGGAGCACTACAGGCTTATTTTTGGATGGCTCTGAAATTGATTACCTGGTCTGAATCCTGTTTTGAACTGCACTATAGGAGAGGTGCGTGTGGGTACAGCATACTCAGTGTGAGGCTTGAGCCCCCCCCCCATATGAGATGGTTGTGTTGGGGATAGCATAATGATTTGGGGAAAGTTTCAATCAGGATCATCATTTTTGATCATTTTTACCCATTTGCATTTCGATGAGAGCATTCCAGTGAGTTCTCCATCCTCCCATAGCCAGTAAAAACTTGCCTGATCTGAGCTCATTTGAATACATGTAGAACATCATGGAAAGGGCCATTTGGTGATTGGATGTAGTACCATCAAAAACTAGGTGGCTGTGGGATTTTTTATAGTCAGCAGTATGATACCTGTTGACATGCACTAGCATTTTGTGGAGGTTGTGCTGTGATGTATCGAGGCTGTGGTTTGCATGGATGATGTTCAGCTGGACTTAGCATTAGCATTAGTAGAGGCATTTGATGCAAGAAAGCAAGCTTATGCAGCATCAGCCAAAAAAAAAAAAAAAAAAACCCCCACTTCCACTTCACCCCTCTGTTCGTTCAAAATACCTGTCCAGCTGAGCCTTAAACTTATTTAGGCTATCAACCTCCACCACAAGGGATGGAAGTCTGTTCCACCAACCAACCACCCGCTGGCTAAAGGCAAATTTCCGCACGTCTATCCTACATCTGTCTTTCCTCAATTTGAATTTATGCCCTCTCAGGTGATTTTTCTGAGCTAGAGGAAGAATCCCATCAGCATTGAGCATGCTTAAACCATTCAAGGCTTTATACACCTCTATCAGATCACCTCGCTGGTGCCTAGTCTCCAGACACTGTAATTTGAAAAACTTAAGCCTTTCTTCGTAAGAGCACCCCTTTGTTCCATTCATTAATCTTGTTGCCCTTCTCTGTACTCGTTCCAGCAGCTCTACATCCTTCTTGAAATGAGGCCTCCAGACCTGTATACAGTACTCTAGGTGTGGCCTGACCATTGCCTTATACAATGGAATAATCAGCTCCTTATCCCTGCTGGAAAAATTCCTGTATATCATTGAAAATACTCCATGAGCTACTCTTGCAGCCCGTCTGCACTGCTCAGAGAACTTCATATCTGCCTGCACAACAACCCCCAAGTCCCTTTCATTCTCTACCAATGTCAGTGTAGTACCACAGAGCTGATACGTTGCTCTGGGGTTGCTGTTTCCCATGTGTAGTAATTTAAATTTGTCAATGTTAAACTTCATTTGCCACCTCTCAGCCCATCTGCTCAACCTTTCCAGATCCTGTTGCAGCAGCATAGTGTCAGTAGTGTCCTTGACAACCCTGCCAACCTTTGTATCATCTGCAAACTTGGACATTAAGCTTGATATACCATCATCAATATCATTTATAAATACAGAAAACAATAATGGACCCAACACTGAGCCCTGAGGGACTCCACTAATAACATTAGTCCATGATGAGCAGTGTCCATTGATTACCACTCTCTGTCTTCTCCCCCTCAACCACCCCTTTATCCATAGCAGCAATTCACCTCCAATGTCACACTGCTCCAATTTGTGTAGCAGTCTTCCATGTGCAACAGTATCAAAAGCCTTTCTAAGATCCAAGTATATAATATCAAAGTTATTCCCTGCATCCAGTTCTTTTGTGACTGCATCATAGTATCCAATCAAGTTGGTCAGGCAAGACTTCCCCTTAACAAAACCATGCTGTGTCTGAGCTATAACTGAAGTCTTGTCTAAATGATCCTGCAGTGCTTCTTTAACCAGTGCCTCCATTAATTTTCCTGGAACAGAAGTTAAGCTCACAGGTCTATAATTACTTGTGTCAGCCTTTGATCCACCTTTGTGAATTGGGGTCACATTTGCACATTTCCAGTCTATGGGTACCTCCCCTGAGTCCAAGGAAGCTCTCATAATTATGGCTAAGGGTTTGATTACTTCCTTTGCTGCCTCCTTTAATATAACTGGATAGATCCCATCCACCCCACGTGCCTTTCTTGTGTTTATCTTCAACAGTTTCTCCTCCACTTTACTCCCAGTTATTTCAAGATTCTGTAGCTTACTGCTAGAGTTGAATACACCTCTGGCATTCCCCTTGCTGAATAACTCCTCATGTGTGAATGTCGATGCAAAATATTCATTTAGTTTGTTAGCTACCTGAGCAGGATCATCAACACTTGACCCATCAGTATCAAGTGGACCAATCTGATTCATCCCCTTCCTTCTAGAGTTTACATAAGTAAAGAACTCTTTGCTGTTTTTCTTTGCATCCCTTGCCAAGGATTTCTCGTAATCTGCCTTCGCCTGCCTAACCTCCTTTGTAACTTGGTTGCATATCAACTTGTATCTACCATAGGCTTCTGTGTCATGTGTTAATTTGTAAGTATCCCATGCATTTTTCTTCTCTGCCATATGCCTCATTAGTTCATCTGACATCCATTTTGGCCTAAACCTTGAACAATATTTCTTAGTTGGTATGTAAAGCCTAGTAGCTTCCAAGATAAGTTCTTTGAATGCTTCCCATTTTGAATTTGCTGTTGGTAACATCATCAGTTGGTCCCACTGTATAGAATTTAAATACTGTCTCAGTCCATCGTAGTCGCCTTTACGGAAGCAATAACCCTTCCCTTTACCCCTAATGGTAGTTACCTCTTTGGGTAAATCCCACTTCAGCACACTGTGATCACTGCCACCTAGTGGTTCATTTATCTGCAGATTCTTAATGCATGAAGAATCACTGCTGATAATCAAATCAAGAGTATTACTCCCTCTAGTTGCCTCTCGAACATGCTGATGTAGAAAACAATCATCCAATAAATCCACAAAAGCCCTCCTAGTGTGTGTGAGTAACCAGCCCCCAAATTCCAGTCAATATCTGGGAAATTAAAATCTCCCTTATATAATAAAACACGCCTGCGTGCTCTGGATTCATAATTTATTTTATTTTTGTTACACAGAGCATTAAAACTATGATAAATGAATTAGCTTTTGGCTGGGTGGCAGCCTTCATCAGATTAAAATACTTTGAATGGCAGTTAGAATAGAGATGCACTGCCAGGATGGTGCGTGAGGCACGTGGTTAATTGTTTGTTGATGTTTGTGGCTGTGACGTATGGTGGTGACGTGGCCAGCGTTTGTCTATGGACAGAATTACTGCTTCTGTGATGGGGTTAAGTTGACAACCACTGTTCCTGTTCAACGAGGTATCCGAGCATTTTATACTTAACGATTCCAACCAGGTGCGCCTTAGGTAATGGTGGGACTTGTCTACAACCACGACATCGCGGTGTGGGTCGATGTCATGGTGGGTTGTCCAGACATGCTCGGCAATAGCTGAGTGTTCTACATCCGCCAAACGGATCGCCCTTTTATGTTCTGAGAGGCGTTTCTCGAGACGACGTCCAGTCTCTCCAAAGTAGCAGCTCGTGCAGTCACGGCAAGAGATGCGATAGACCACACCACTCTGTAGAAGGGTGGGGACAGGTGTTTTTATGTTGGAAAGGAGAGAACGCAGTTTCTTGCCTGGGAGTTGGATGCACTTTACCCCATGCGATCTTAGGATTCTACCGATCTGCTGTGACAGGTTGGGGTAGTATGGGATGAATGCCCTCGTGGAAGACTCATCACTGTTGGCGTTGCTGTTGGTCGTCACGTTGTCATGTGCTTGTAGATCACATCTGTTAAGGACATCGATGGGGTAGCCACACCTCGTAAGGTCTACTTTGACTCTGGTGATCTCTTTGCGCCTTTCATCTGCAGAGCTGGAGTGTGTCCAGGCGCGAGTTAGCAAGGTTCGGGCGGTTGAGAGGAGGTGGCCCCGTGCGTGTGCTGACTGGAAGTTGGTAAATTGGCCAGCACACATAGGCTTATGATAAACTGTCGTCTTCAAGCATGTGTCTTCGCGCCGGACAAGTGTATCTAGGTATTGTATAGAGTTGTTCGACTCCAGCTCAATCGTGAATTTTATGAAGGGCGACAGTGAGTTGAGGTGGGTTAGGAGTCGCTGACCTGAGTCTTTAGGGATCACTACGAACACATCGTCTACGTAGCGACACCAAAAGGCGATGTGATCCGGTGCGTGCGTAAACGCACGTCCCTCTAACTCCTCCATCACGATGTTTGCTGTGACCGAGCTGACAGGGGAACCCATGGCTGTGCCATGTATCTGCTGGTAGATTGAACCATTAAACATGATTGCACCCCCTGTTAAGCACAGTCTGAGGGAGGCGGAAATGTCATCAGGCGTCAGCTTAGTTCTGTCGCTGAGGGTTCCATCATTATCCAAGAGTTGTTTTGCGCAAGAGATGGCAAGTTCCACAGGGATGGAGGTAAAGAGTGATACGACATCGAACGATGCCATGACTTGATCTTGCGAGATGGATATAGTGCGGATCCTTTCTATGAACTCAACACTGTTGGAGACGGTGTAGGTGGTCTTGCCAACTAGAGGAGAAAGAAGTCTCGAGACAAATTTAGACAGCTCGTAAGTCGGTGATCCACAGCAGGATACAATAGGTCTTAGTGGCGTGCCTTCTTTGTGCACTTTCGGCAGGCCGTAAAAGGCTGAAGCAAGGGAAAATCACACAGTCAACCCGTAATCACCTCCGTGCCTCCGGGTGTCAGATCCCACGGTTTTACGGCCTGCCGAAAGTGCACAAAGAAGGCACGCCACTAAGACCTACTACTAAGACACACTCCAGCTCTGCAGATGAAAGGTGCAAAGAGATCACCAGAGTCAAAGTAGACCTTACGAGGTGTGGCTACCCCATCGATATCCTTAACAGATGTGATCTACAAGCACGCGACAACGTGACGACCAACAGCAACGCCAACAGTGACGAGTCTTCCACGAGGGCATTCATCCCATACTACCCCAACCTGTCACAGCAGATCGGTAGAATCCTAAGATCGCATGGGGGTAAAGTGCATCCAACTCCCAGGCAAGAAACTGCGTTCTCTCCTTTCCAACATAAAAACACCTGTCCCCACCCTTCTACAGAGTGGTGTGGTCTATCGCATCTCTTGCCGTGACTGCACGAGCTGCTACTTTGGAGAGACTGGACGTCGTCTGGAGAAACGCCTCTCAGAACATAAAAGGGCGATCCGTTTGGCGGATGTAGAACACTCAGCTATTGCCGAGCATGTCTGGACAACCCACCATGACATCGACCCACACCGCGATGTCGTGGTTGTAGACAAGTCCCACCATTACCTAAGGCGCACCTGGTTGGAATCGTTAAGTATAAAATGCTCGGATACCTCGTTGAACAGGAACAGTGGTTGTCAACTTAACCCCATCACAGAAGCAGTAATTCTGTCCATAGACAAACGCTGGCCACGTCACCACCATACGTCACAGCCACAAACATCAACAAACAATTAACCACGTGCCTCACGCACCATCCTGGCAGTGCATCTCTATTCTAACTGCCATTCAAAGTATTTTAATCTGATGAAGGCTGCCACCCATCCGAAAGCTAATTCATTTATCATAGTTTTAATGCTCTGTGTAACAAAAATAAAATAAATTACAATCTCCCATTATAAGACTCTCTGATTTACTGGCCCACTCTATTTCCCTGTACAGTTCCTTATTATACTCATCAGAGTCATTAGGCCTATAGCACACTCCTACTCTCAATTTTGATCTCCCAATGCTTATGTCACACCAAACTGACTCAACACTGCACTGTCCGGCGATGTCGACTGGCTTCACTTCCTTGGTTTTTATGTGTTTCTTAACTAATAGCATAACCCCTCCCCCTTCCTATCCTGTCTATCCTTTCTGTAGACATTGTACTCCCCAAATTGCAGTTCCGCATTCCTTATATCTGTGTGACACCACGTCTCTGATATCCCAACAATATCTGCCTTTGATGTTTTGAGCAATACCTCAAATTCATCAAATTTATTTACTGAACTCCTAGCATTGGTGTACACGCAAGTATACCTGCACCTGTTTCTATTCTTAGCTACCCTAACACAACCCATGTGTTTACTTGTACCGCAATGGCTCCCAGCAGTCTCTGAAATACCATGCATCTTGTTTTTCAGGCTTCTGCTCATTCTAATAGAAGCAGTGCAAGAATCTCTTTCACCTCTGCCAGTGGCTACTGTCAATCTATTGGTCTTTGTCTCCCCCCAAGCTAGCAGTTTTCCGACCCACCTAACACTGCCTCGATAGCATCAGCAAATATTCTTGCACCCTTTCTATTTAAGTGTATCCCATCCCTGTAGAAGCAATCTCTCCTGTTAACAAGTACAGTCCAGGCTGAAAAAAATTCTACCCCTTGAGCCTTGCACAATCTTTCCAGGGCCGAATTGATCGACAAGGCTCTCATCATATACTCCCTCCTATCGTGTCTGGGCAGAATTGCAGACACTTTCAAATTCAACCGTAATTCTCGGCTTTTGTTCAACAGGTAGATGTTCTGTTCAACAGGTAGACTTTAGGTAGATGTTAGGTTTTGTTCAACAGGTCGACTTTAGGTAGATGTTCTAAATGCAAAACTATTTCAATGTATTTTTGCACTATTGTGTTAATATTTTTCCTTATGTGTTTCTAACACATCATTAGGGCAAAGAATTGTTCATATGGCTGATATTTAAATATTAACCTCAACATTTTTGGACACTCTGTAGTATAGATGTATTGTATGCTGAAGTGCACAGTTATACAGTATATTGTCAAAATATCCAGATACCCAAAAAAATGAACCACACCTGCCTGTCAAAAATAGATCTGAAAGCAACTACATATACATTAGAAGTAAGCAAATCAACAAAGTACAATAGATAATTTGAGGTATTGAGCTTAGTGACTTCCAACAGGACATTATCATGGAATCTGTCATATTGGCAATCAATCTGTGTCATTACAGTAAAACTCCAACACCCTAGTTCACCAGTGGCTGATGGAATTATCTATATGGAAACATTATAGGAAAATGTTTGGGTGGACTGCAGAAATTGACAGAAAGAGGCCTGAAGGTGTTAAAAAAAAGTGGTATGTAGACTCATCATTCATCACTGAATACCATCAAACAGGACTTCATGGAGGCCACAAGTATTAAAATCAGTACAAGGACATTACTTAGGAGCTGCATGGCATTGGATTTATTGTATTGAGGTACAGTTCTCTACCTCTGTACAAACTGTGACTTTGATGTTTCTGAAGATGCATCACCGTCAGTTTGTATAGAGTGCCACTCTTCTTTTTGTGGAACAGCTGCAGCCCATAAACTGAACACCACAGCATGTAGTTTCATGGTATAAATTTTCCTGATGCACAACCTATCATAATTGGTTTCTGAAATGTAGGAAAGCTGTATTATAGAGTGAAGAATCATGCTTTATGGTTATTTGAACTTGTGAAAATATATGGGTCTGGTGGATGCCTGGAGAATGTTATTTACCAAAGTGTGTCATCCCAAATAAGAAGAGGTGCATAGGTACTCTTGTTACCTGAGGGTTGTTTCCCTTTATTTTGGCTTGAACTGTTTTGTACCTGGAATGACAAATGTCAATGCTATGTGCATTGATATTCTGGACAATTTTTCACTTCCTTCACTGTTGAAGCAGTATGGGAGGACTCTTTTCTGTTTCAGTGCATCATACTGCACAGCCTGTAATGACTCAATTTGAGGACGTGGGTGTGCCAACATTTCACTGGCCTGCCCAGAGTGCCAGCCTTAACCACATTGAAGACGTTTGGGATGAACTAGAATATTGACTTTGCGACCAACCAACTTGTCCACATTAAAGTAGCAGGAGGAATTGAAGGATTGAATGGACCAAAATACTACCTTCCTGTTATCAGAGTGTAATGAGAGCTGAAGATGAGGCAACATGTTATTAAATATTGTATCAATAAAAGGTTCTTTGAAACATGCAGGTGTTTGGGTACTTTTGGAAATATAGTGCAGTTTATGCATTCTTCTGAAATGATTTATTAGAATGTTTTTGAATCTAGACTTTTCTAATTTTAACATTTGTAATAAATGCCTTATTTTTTAAAAAAAAATTCTAGTCACTGAAGAAAGAAATGAACGAGAACTTATTGATATCTCTTATGGTTCTCAACTTTCAGATGCAGCACACCAAGTAAGTTTTTTAACAGCATTAGTTATTTTCACCTTTATTCATTACTGAAACATAAATTAGGAACACAATAGTTATGTACTCTATACAAATCATGATGTTGATTCTTGTGACTTTGGGGATGTTAGGCTTCAGTTTTCAAAAATCTTTATGTGCATTGTTCATGTGTAAGAATATGTAATAAGTAATAGTTACTAGAAAAGTATCCCTCTCAACCTTTTTGATTTACCCTTAAAAAAATTAAAACTTTTTATGGTTTTGCTTAAATGCAAAATCTTATAAGGCATATTCAGGTAAAGATTCACAAAATAGGGCAGAAGCTCATGTTTTTCTGCAGTTTTTGGACCATTACATTTTGTGCGATGGTTCTTCATTGGTGCTCAGTTGTAGATCTTTGAGAGTGATTCTTGATTGACCCAATTTTGGGATTTTTTGGTAGACTACTATCGGCAAGAAAGCATTAATTTTTCCAACTATATTGAGCAATTAGACTTCACACCAGCCGGTATTTAAATAAACAAATTTCAATACTGCAACTAAAACACTTTATTTTACAATAAAAATAAAATTACAAGTATAAAAATGGAAATATAAGTTAAAACTGATGTGGTTTAATTTACAATAAAATAAAATAAAATATAAAATATGATGATAAAAGCGATTAAAAACAGTGAAATAATATACTAAAATACCGTAACAACTGTAGCTTTTGGAGATGGATGGCGATCTCCTTTCTCAACAGCATACTTCTTCTGTGCAGCACTTCCTTAAATAGCAGATCCACGGCACTCACATGGTTCCTCAGGAATATGGTTGGAATTTCCCATTTACGCACCAGAACCGGAAATGTCTCGGGAGTGCGCTAGCTGAAACCGTTCATCTCGTCCAAGAACAATGGTTTGAAAGAGGGGATGTAAGCGTACACCCCTCTCTCTATTAATGGTATTGCTAGCTGCCCCAATATGTAAACTCTCAAGCCATTTATGGTCCCAGAACCCCTGTGCATGATCCTTGATGACAGCTTCCTCCGGGGAAATTTGATGTTGCTTCTCCCAGAAGTGTTCTGTTCTTACATCCCCTCTTTGAAACTATTGTTCTTGGATGAGATGAACGGTTTCAGCTAGCGCGCTCCTGAGCCATTTCTGGTTCCAGTGCGTAAATGGGAAATTCCAACCATATTCCCGAGGAACCATGTGACGAGTGCCGTTGATCTGCTTGTAAGGAAGTGCCGCACAGCAGAAGTATGCTGTTGAGAAAGGAGATTGCCATCTCCGAAAGCTACAGTTGTTACGATATTTTAGTATGTTATTTCACTGTTTTTATTGCTTTTATCATCATATTTTATTTCATATTTTATATTTTATTTTATTTTATTGTAAATTAAACCACATCAGTTTTAACTTATATTTCCATTTTTATACTTGTAATTTTATTTTTATTGTAAATAAAGTGTTTTAGTTGCAGTATTTGTTTATTTAAATACCAGCTGGTGTGAAGTCTAATTGCTCAATATGAATTGTCCCAGCCTTGTAGGCCTATTTGGAGATAATTTTTCCAACTGCATGAGACACCCTGCATCAGATTTTACTTGCAAAATGACCAGTACTTGAGGTTCTTTTTTTATTTCAGATTCAGAATTAATTTTTATTCTGCCCGTCCTAATTTGTATGCTAATTATTTGTTGATGTTTTGAGAGGGATACCAGGTGTACCTATAAATATACATGTGCTGATCTGCATGGTTGCTTGTTTTGTACACTACAGATTTTTAGCTTTATCACATATTTTTTTCTTTTCCATCCTTCATTAACTCTCTTGAAAATGAAAAAAAACTTTTCTTAACTTGTAGTGGTGTATCTTTTACCACCTTGGTTTGGGGGAGTGAAACAGTATAAATGATTATAATGTGAAGCTGTTTGTGTTCCATGTTTACATTTATGTATTAATGCTGTACAAGCAATGCTTGGTGGTTACCCTTGCATACCCCCTCCAAATCAACTACTGTTTTTAATATTCCTAAGTTTCTCAAACGAAAATAAAATTGAATAATGACTTACATAATTAAACACTGTTTTACCATGTATAGGAATTGTTGCAAGTAGTGCTGAAAAGATATGTGCTACCGGCAAAAAATTAAAAAAATCTCCAACTACCTGATGAAAAAATAAATAACTATTAAATAAAATAGCAGAATAAACAAGCAAGAGTCTGCACTCACTAGGGAAGCACAGTGGCCAGTATTTTGCATAAAGTGTGGTAACTCCCCAAGGAAATTCCCCACTGCACAAGCCTAATGAGCAACTCCATGCACTAAGAAGAAATATAACACAAAAATAAAATTTAGGTAAACTACAGTGACCACTACTTCCAGGGTGTATCATTCCTGTGGAAATTCCCAAAGACCCTTATTTCTATAATGGCCTGTCAAACAGCAAAAAATAAAAGTACCATGGGTACACCTATGTAAGCGATAAAGACAGATTCAGCAGAAAACATATCTCAAATATGGTCATTCCATTACTCAGGAAACAACTCAACAAACTGAAAAACAAAATGTGAATTTATGTGTCGACTATAGTCAGCCAGAGCCAGTTTAATTTTTTGCTTGTATTCAGGTACCAGTTATGTTTTTGTTCTTGTTCTTGTTTGTGATGTTTTATGATATATCATGTTTTTGTTCATGATAATTTATGGATTTTCATCGACAAAGAAAAATCGCACATCATTCAAAACATCTCAACCAAGAATTGATTTTATGATATTAACCCGAATCTAATGAGTTAATTTTTAAATCTGAAATTAAGTGATACATTTGCACAAATAACTAACTGAGATTGTAAATTAGGATATTATAAATACTACAATAACAGTACGAGTCTTAGCATAATGAATGAAATGGGTTTATATGCGTTTTTATTACTCTGGATATATATATGATCAAATCCTGAGGTAGGCTGATTTTTTTCCTAATTATTCTTTGATTCTTTTGATAGAAAAAATGAACAAAGTAATACAAATGAGAGATATAAATAAATAAATAAATTATATCACCAGGAAGGTAATTTATTGATTAAATAAACTAACCACTGAACATTAAGATCTTAGTTTTGACCTCTGTATTACTCATATCTTTAATTTGTTAATAAAATAATTTTGAAAATTATTTTATTAACTGTATTTAAAGATATTTAAAGTTATTTGAGAATGTATGCTGATAGATGTTATTCGGAGTTAGTTCTTTTATAAATTTAGTATTCATTATTAGAAAATCTATAATGAAGGCAGTACTTTAGATTTTACTTGGTAATATGGTTGCTAGGTCAACTTGTAGCATTTGTATAAATTATTATAGCAATTGATTACTATTCGTTTAATTTACATATTTAGTGGGGAAAAAAATTGTTAAATTGTGATTCAATGTTTTCGCTATCTGAAGATGGTTAGACATAATTAAGAAGTAGGGTACTATTTCAATGCAGTTTATTAATAAATTTGAAATATTTCTATAATATAACACTACCCTGCATTAGGTTTGTTGTTGACCATCTGGAGACATCCCTCCAGTGATGGTGACAGTGCTTGAGTTTAGACTCTTTAGAAAGGACTAATTTGTCCATGTATTCATCCAAAAGTAACTGCAGTAGAATCTCATTAATACAAAGTTCAAAGAACATTAATTTTAATGTTTTATAATAATATGAAAGAGGTTTGTAGTAATGAGGTCCACAAAAATATCAAAACTTCAGCATTTTTTTGTGCATATATATAACAATAATAAGAAATAATAATAATAAAAATAAATAGTAAAAATGAAAATAACAAAAGTCTTGTCTAAATATAAGAATAATATGTATTTTTTGATTTTCTTTTATTTATAAGATAAACTAAGTCAAAAGAAACAACATAATTTAAATAAACATAAATTTACATAATTTAAATAAACATAATTACATAAATTGCATATGTAATTAGTATTAAAAAGTAGTAACAGAAAACACATACAGTTCACATACAGTCTTAATATTAAAGGGAACATACAAAACAGTTAACTCTGTAATCTAAATTGATCTAATTAAAGACAATCGAATTTTGTTTGCATAGTTTTTGTCTTATATGCATCCTTAATTAAGTGCAGCACAGACATTATCAAATATGATAGTTGTTTCTTTTTCCATGTGACTGCAAGTCAACTTGTTCTCTGTGTTCATTGCATTTTGAGCATCTTTTTTTTGAAGGCAGTATGTTTTTCATTTTCATCACTGGTAACAAAAACTTTGTTTTGCTTGGTATTCAGTAGCTCTTCCCATGTCGAAATTGCTGTGGTATTAACTACATCTTTCACTCTAAGAAACTCCCAACAAAATCCATATGCCCCTTCAAAGTTCCCCACCCCTCCATATAACACTGATCACATTTGTTTTCTGGAACATGTTTTTGATGATATTCTCTCCAAAGCCACTCTTTCTGGAATAATTGATTATTATGCTATGCAGGACTATCCCATGTAGTAACAGTATTTCATGTATCATCCAAGACATTCCACACGTTTACAAATTGTTCTAACCTTCTGTGTTGTAGATCAAGTGAGCTCTATATGCTCACTTGAGGTTATAAATATTGCTTTGATCCAGTGGCTGTATAAAACTGTTTGTATTGGGAAGTAAAAACAACAGCTGTATATTCAGTAATTTAAGTGCCTCAGCAGAATGTGTTTTTTTTTTTTTTTTTTTTGGTAGTTGTTGGCGCATAGGCTTCTGTGGCCATAATGCACCTCCCAAGGTTTTTGCAGTGCTTTGATCCAAGCCTGAGGCGGGAATCGAACCTGCGACCTTTGGGTTACCAGGCAGGCACTTTACCCACCTGGCTAGCCCGGTCGGCAGAATGTGTTGTGCAAAAATCTAGAATCATCAAGGTGTACCTTTTTTCTGAAGCTGTTCTTCTGTCCTCTTTCAATATCTAAGACTGAAAATATTTAACTGTAAGCTAAGCACCTTAGTTGGTCTCACAGTTGCATGGAAATTGGTTAATTCCTTTAAAACATCTTTATCAACTACAAATGGCACAGTTTTGTACTGCCATCTGATGGAGCATAACAGAATAGTCACTCTCTATTTATTTAAATTATAAGACTTTCCTCAAACAGCAAATGTTTCGTTTGTGGAAAATTATAAAATATACCTGTTTCATCAAGATTAAAAATATTCTTTGCTACATATTTTTCAAGACTGGACTGTACGGAACAAAACCAGTCTGGCTTCTTCTTTTTCAACTGATCCAGACTTGCCACAAACATTTCATGAAATTGAGTTATTCCTGTCCTTAAATTTTTGAAGACAGCCACTGCCGCATTTGAAGTTGCTAATTTCATGTTGAATTAGATTATTAGCCTTTTTTTGCAATATTGGACCTGATAGTGACAAATTAGATGCATGCGTTTATTGGTACCATTCAAAAGTTTTATTTGAAGCTCTTCATGTTTTGCACCACAAAAAATTTGCACCACTGGTGTGACATAAGCATTGGGAGATCAAAATTGAGAGTAGGAGTGTGCTATAGGCCTAATGACTCTGATGAGTATAATAAGGAACTGTACAGGGAAATAGAGTGGGCCAGTAAATCAGAGAGTCTTATAATGGGAGATTTTAATTTCCCAGATATTGACTGGAATTTGGGGGCTGGTTACTCACGCACTAGCAGGGCTTTTGTGGATTTATTGGATGATTGTTTTCTACATCAGCATGTTCGGGAGGCAACTAGAGGGAGTAATACTCTTGATTTGATTATCAGCAGTGATTCTTCATGCATTACGAATCTGCAGATAAATGAACCACTAGGTGGCAGTGATCACAGTGCGCTGAAGTGGGATTTACTCAAAGAGGTAACTACCATTAGGGGTAAAGGGAAGGGTTATTGCTTCCGTAAAGGTGACTACGATGGACTGAGAGAGTATTTAAATTCTATACAGTGGGACTAACTGATGATGTTACCAACAGCAAATTCAAAATGGGAAGCATTCAAAGAACTTATCTTGGAAGCTACTAGGCTTTACATACCAACTAAGAAATATTGTTCAAGGTTTAGGCCAAAATGGATGTCAGATGAACTAATGAGGCATATGGCAGAGAAGAAAAATGCAAGGGATACTTTACAAACTAACACATGACACAGAAGCCTATGATAGATACAAGTTGATATGCAACCAAGTTACAAAGGAGGTTAGGCAGGCGAAGGCAGATTACGAGAAATCCTTGGCAAGGGATGCAAAGAAAAACAGCAAAGAGTTCTTTACTTATGTAAACTCTAGAAGGAAGGGGATGAATCAGATTGGACCGCTTGATATCGATGGGTCAACTGTTGATGATCCTACTCAGGTATCTAACAAACTAAATGAATATTTTGCATCGACATTCACACATGAGGAGTTATTTAGCGAGGCGAAAGCCAGAGGTGTATTCAACTCTAGCAGTAAGCTAGAGAAACTTGTAATAACTGAGAGTAAAGTGGAGGAGAAATTGTTGAAGATAAACACAAGAAAGGCACCCGTGGTGGATGGGATCTGTCCAGTTATATTAAAGGAGGCAGCAGAGGAAGTAAGCAAACCCTTAGCCATAATTATGAGAGCTTCCTTGGACTCAGGGGAGGTACCCATAGACTGGAGATGTGCAAATGTGACACCACTTCACAAAGGAGGATCAAAGGCTGACACAAGTAATTATAGACCTGTGAGTTTAACTTCTGTTCCAGGAAAATTAATGGAGGCACTAGTTAAAGAAGCACTGCAGGATCATTTAGACAAGACTTCAATTATAGCTCAGACACAGCATGGTTTTGTTAAGCGGAAGTCTTGCCTAGCCAATTTGATTGGATACTATTATGCAGTCACAAAGGAACTGGATGCTGGGAATAACTTTGATATTATATACTTGGATCTTAGAAAGGCTTTTGATACTGTTGCACATGGAAGACTGCTGCAGAAATTGGAGCAGTGTGACATTGGAGGCAAATTGCTGCTGTGGATAAAGGGGTGGCTGAGGGGGAGAAGACAGAGTGGTAATCAATGGACACTGCTCGTCATGGACTAATGTTATTAGTGGAGTCCCTCAGGGCTCAGTGTTGCGTCCATTATTGTTTTCTGTATTCATAAATGATATTAATGATGGTATATCAAGCTTAATGTGAAAGTTTGCAGACGATACAAAGGTAGGCAGGGTTGTCAAGGATACTACTGACACTATGCTGTTGCAACAGGAATCTGGAAAGGTTGAGCAGATGGGCTGAGAGGTAGCAAATGAAGTTTAATATTGACAAATGTAAAGTACTACACATGGGAAACAGCAACCCCAGAGCAACGTATCAGCTCTGTGGTACTACATTGACAGTGGTAGAGAATGAAAGGGACCTGGGGGTGGTTGTGCAGGCAGATATGAAGTTCTCTGAGCAGTGCAGATGCGCTGCAAGAGTAGCTCATGGTGTATTTTCAATGATATATAGGAATTTTTCTAGCAGGGATAAGGAGGTGATTATTCCCTTGTATAAGGCAATGGTCAGGCCACACCTAGAGTACTGTATGCAGGTCTGGAGGCCTCATTTCAAGAAGGATGTAGAGCTGCTGGAACGAGTACAGAGAAGGGCAACAAGATTAGTGAATGGAACAAAGGGGTGCTCTTACGAAGAAAGGCTTAAGTTTTGCAAATTACAGTGTCTGGAGACTAGGCACCAGCGAGGTGATCTGATAGAGGTGTATAAAGCCTTGAATGGTTTGAGCATGCTCAATGCTGATTGGATTCTTCCTCTCGCTCAGAATAATCACCTGAGAGGGCATAAATTCAAATTGAGGAAAGACAGATGTAGGATAGACGTGCGGAAATTTGCCTTTAGCCAGCGGGTGGTTGGTTGGTGGAACAGACTTCCATCCCTTGTCGTGGAAGGTGATAGCCTAAATAAGTTTAAGGCTCAGCTGGACAGGTTTTTTGAATGAACAGAGGGGTGAAGTGGAAGTGGTTTCTTTTTTTTTTTTTTTTTTTTGGCTGATGCTGCATAAGCTTGCTTTCTTGCATCAAATGCCTCTACTAATGCTAATAAAGCTTTGAATGGTTTGGGCATAAATTCAAATTGAGGAAAGTCAGTTGCAGGATTGATGTGTGGAAGTTTGCTTTTAGCCAGCAGGTGATTGATTGCTTGAACAAACTTCCATCTGTTGTTGTAGAAGTTGATAACTTAAATAAATTCAAGGCAGAACTAGACAAGCATTTGGAGCAAGTAGATGGGTGGAATGAATTTTTTTTTTTGACTGATGCTGTACAAGCTTGCTTTCTTGCATCATATGCAGTTTGTAATGCTAATGTTTTAGAAAAACCAAATGGTGTACTATACAAATAAGAATTTTGTATAAACTGAGCCTGTATTAAGGAGATTCCACTCTAATGGATAACAAGTAATATCCAGTGGGTGAATCTGTAAAAACTGAAAGCACTTTTGTGACCAGTTTCAGAACTGTTTGGTTCCATCATCAGTGATGACTGAACAGATGTTGCGAATCTAAATGAGCAGCCAAGCAGTACATGAGAAGACCACTACTGATTAGAAACAACTTACATCATCTGCATATTAAAACCCCTATAAGATAGGCTGTATGAGCTCAGTATTAAGTTTAATTAAATCTGGTGTCCTATTTCAGTGCAGGTTATTAATAAATTTAGAATAATCATAAAGGGACATACCCTAGGGTGGAATAGCATAGCAAGTGGAGCCCCTTTGGAATCAGTATTAGTGTCACTTCTGTTTCTTACATCCTTAATAAGATTAATGAGGGAGTGGAGGGGAAATTGTCAAAATTTGTTCTTGACTTTAAAGTAGAGAAGATGGTTAATGACCAGAACCAGGCCATTTTGCTTCAGAATGAGTTAGGTCAGTTATGAAAATGGCCTGAAAATGGCAACCAAAGTTTTATGATTTTAAATATAAAATTTTGTACCTGGGGAACAGAAATCCAGAAGTTACTTATGAGTTATAGGAAGCGGAGTTAAAAGTGGTTCAGGATGAAAAAGACTTATGGGTTATGATTCAGTCAGACATGACATTTTCCATTCATTGTAAACAACTGGCTGGGAAGGCAGATGGTGTCCCATCTATGATATGTAAAGCCTTTGCCTGAAAGGATAATGATGTTATTGGCCCTTTATATAAGATGATGGCAAGATCACATTAAAATATTGAGTTTTGGACAGGTGGCCACACCTGAAAACGACATAGGGCTTCTAAAGAGGGTTAAGACCTGGGTACCCAGATTGGTGAGGAATAATAGTTGATGTCAACATAAAGAATGGTTCAGATTGCATAGACTGCAAATTTTGGCAACTGAACATTTTAGGAATCTGATTGAGGTGTATAAGGCCCTGAAAGAAATCAATAAAATGAAATAGGAGGGCACAAATAGAGAATTTTGGGGAGGGACAGATGGCTGGATCTCGTGAAGGACTTGCAGGAAGCATATTATAGATCATGGGAATAAAAAATTGCCCTACCATAGCAGACTGATTGATAAAGTGTAAAGCAGAATTGGACATCCACTCAAGGGGAATTGGACACAAGGGGATGGTATGAATGATTAAGATTTTTTGCTCTTTTTTTTGGAGATGCAGACAAAAGTCTGGTTCCTTGTGTCATTTTGTCATTATAATACTAATTCTGATACTAAATTGAAATAATATTGTTCTATAAGGTAACAATATTCTGCATTATGTTTTGCTGTCAACCATCTGGCAACACGGTTGACCTCCAGTGCTGGTGATAGGGTTGGGCTTAGATTCTTTAGAAACAACTGCATTTGTTCACATAGTTAACCAAAAGTAACTAATATCATTTTTAAGTGGATGACATCACCCAGTAGACAAATTCATTATCCATTAAAAACTTCAAGGCACTACTGTGATTGCTTTTGAGACTATTTGGTTCCATTATTAGAGAGCAGGTTGCCCCACATTTTGGAACCAAATAGTTCTTAAATTGATCACAGCAGTGCTTTTGAGTTTTTAGTGAAACAGATTCCCCTACCAGGTGATATTATC
This sequence comes from Mastigoproctus giganteus, assembly GCF_048544385.1. Classification (NCBI taxonomy): domain Eukaryota; kingdom Metazoa; phylum Arthropoda; class Arachnida; order Uropygi; family Thelyphonidae; genus Mastigoproctus; species Mastigoproctus giganteus. Next base: position 101,812,839 of record NC_143587.1, on the reverse strand, counting down.
TTATTAAAAATGATACTAGTTACTTTTGGTTGACAGATGGAGGGATGGTCCTTTCTAAAGAGCCTAAGCACAATCGCTGTCACCATCATACCCCACACGGTCAACAGAAAAATACTCTACCTGACGTAGGGTAACATTATTATATAGAACTATTTCAATCTGTACTTTTTTGATAAATTTTATATAAAAAATCTACATAAAAAAACAGTGCAGAAAAAATATATATGGTTAAAAAGTTTGATGTTGAGACCCAACAAAAAAAAATAATAATAATTTATTTTTTCTGAAATTTAAGACTTTCAGCCTGCTTTACATTAAATTTCCATAACTAAAGTGTAAACTTCTTTAGAGTTTTTTTTTTTTATTTTTAATCTTTTATGCTATACATGCTGTATCTTGGTTTATCCTTTTAATAAATGCTTAGTTGTCTGTTTGTTGCATGCTTTCATATTATATTTTTACCTAAATATATAAAATTTTAGTAATAATAATAATGAATATATAAATAAATAAAATTTTATGATATTATTTTACCAACAAAGGTTGTTGCTTCATTCAACAATTCAATGTTTGCTATTGATGTATGTAAATTTCTACTTCCCTTTGTACAGTAGCGGACAAAAAAACTGCATCACTTGTGAATTTTGCAAATAATGTGTTTTGCGCTGCATTGTGGGTTGCAGAAATGTTCGAAATGTATTTGTTAGATGGGATATATATATCTCTGTGAATGAAATTCAATAAAAAGACTCCACCTGATATATCTAATTGCCATAAATATCTTCCCAAAGGGTTAAATGCGTAATTAATGGAAATATGAGAAATCATGCAAATGGCAATCATGACAACCAAACATACATTTTATTGCATATATGTATACAAACTGAAATGACAAGTTAACGTAATAGTATTATGTACTGTAAATCAGCAAAATAAGTCCTCAATATTTTGTTGTTCCTCCTTTAGCTGCAATTACAGCCTTGCAACAATCTGGCATAGAGTTAATCAACTTCTGGATATACGGTTGCCCAATTTCGTGTTACCACACCCTTACAATGCTCTCCTGCAGCTGAATCTTACTTGTTAGCTTCTTCTGAGAAATTTTAGACAACATTATGTACCAGCAATTTTCAGTAGGGTTTAAATGTGAACTGTAGCCGGGATAGTCCAACACTGTAATGCCAGCATTTCTGAGGTATGACTGCACCTTAAGGGAGAAAAACAAGGGAAAACATTGGTGTAAGTATGTTTTAAGCCTTGTGAGACAAGAAGACAAACTAATCATTAAATCTAAATAGCATAAAACTTACCAATTTTGCTGTGTGGCAGGGTGCTGAATCCTGTTGAAAAATGCAGTTTTGGATGTCTGTGTGGTGATCCCTAATAACCGGTTTCAGGCACTCCTCCAAGATAGCAGTGTAGGTTTCTGCATTCACCGTTCTGTTAATAAACTTAATTCCCCCCACCCCTTTATTTTTATGCATCCCCAGACCAGCTGACTGTGGAGAACTTTAGAGTCGGTGTTATGCAGTCAGGATGGTATGCCTCCGATTTTCGTCTTCTGACATATCGCTTCCTATCCAAGCCATGCAGTTTGAGCAGGTGTCCCATTGCTCTTTTGTCCATGAAACATGTGTTTTAACCCAAGTAAGTTGCTTCTTCCTCATTTGTTGGGTCAACTAAGGCTTCTAGGGCCGATAGGCATGCAGACCACATTCCGAAAGCTGTCTTTGGATAGTTTGTGCACTTGTTCCAGAACCATCTCCAAGTCCAGTTTTACCTCAATAGCACTAGCATGGCAATTACGAAGGCATAGTGATTTCAAATATTGATTTTGAGAAGGTGTAGTTACTCTCTTACAGCGTAATCCAGGTCTTCTCTTCGCATTCATCGGTTTCACACTTTAATTTCAGCACCCAGGATACTGTTGACTGGTGGCAGCCTATTTTATTAGCGATAGTATGTGTAGAAAGCCCTTCCTGAGACAGAGTAACAGCTACACTTTTCTTTCTTGGTGTCAACTGAATATATGGAACCATGCTTACACCTCCGCGGGTGCCTCCGTAGCCAGGTGGGCAAGAGCGGCAGTGTGTAGCACACACTTCTTGATTAGACCGGGGTTTGAGCCCGTGACCACCAAATACGGAGGATGTGGAAAGGTCAGGGATTGACCACCGCATATCCCCAGAGCAATATGGCCTTAGTTGCTAATGCTCCTAAAAACCAAACAACAACAAAAAAACAACAACATATACCTCTGCAAAACAGGATACTAATGAGCATGTATACCCTCCCAACACCGTATTTATAGAAACCGCTGATGCAATACCTTGCAATTACTGTCTGATGCAATAGAAGCATTATCTGATGCACAATACTTTTTTCTTTTCAATAAAAAAAATGACTGTAATCAAACAATCTTATATGTTTCACTACAAATGTTACTTTTTTTAAGGTGATGCAGTTTTTTGTCCGCCACTGTATTATGAATAATATATGCATAAGTTATAATCACGCACATTGTTTCGTAATATAAGTTTAATTAATGAACATTACTTACTCGAACCATTTATCTCACTTGCAGTTTTATTTCATAATTTCCTCAAAACTTCCTTGTTATGGTAATTTTCAATTTTTTGATCTCACAAGGCTCTTTGTTGAAAACAAGATTAATTAGCTTTTTTGTGTCCATGATATAAAAAAAATTCACTTTGTGTGTGATGAATGTCATCAGTTCACTCAATAAACTTGCCTCCACTTTTACTGGTTACACATGAGCAGAAAGATTTGACTGACCACACAATACCATGAGACTTTGCTAGAGGAGAACTTTGAAATCATGTGTAGTGTGATTTCAGCTTTAGAGTTCTAAATATGTTAATGCAGTCCTTTTTAATTAGTTATATTTTTAGGTTTGAAGTGAGTGACCGACCGACCAACCGACCATTAAGTAGCTCTGTAACACCTTTCACCCAGCATACTTTCCTCAATTGGTGTTTATGTTATTATGGTATTCTGATTTGGGTGTATTTGTCATGTATTACTGTTTAGCAATTTGAATGTTGTCATGGGGAAACCTTGCTTCCCTCTGGCTAAAATTGGTTAGCTACAGACATGACTGAAGAGGCCCTTAAGAATTTCTCCAGCCTTGAATGGGATCTAAACCCAGACCTCTCAAAGTGATTGACCAGTGGTGCAACTATTATACTCTGAATGATCATGTTTCTATATTTGTAAATAGTGGGAGTTACAACTATTATTCATTATTTATTCCAGATATAAGCAACTGTGCTGGATGACAAAAGTAAATATCTCATAAGTCATTTAATTTCATTCAATTTTGATGTTCATTTTTGTTAATTAATCATTTTTGCCTTTTCTAAGTAGTGTGCGCGTGCGTGCGTGCGGCTTTTTTTTCTAATGGAAAGGTTGCGGAATGCAAAATGCATGTTTTTTTTATGAAAACTCCAAACATAAAACTTATTAGAAGCTATAGTACTGTGCATGGGTTAACCTTTAATGATTTTTTTTTTATTAATTTTCAAATAGTGGTACTCATTTAATGTTAAAGAATTTTTTTAAAAAATTTCAGCCTAAATAAATTAATAACATTTCAAGAATATTGTGTTCATTGAATAAATTTGTAAATGTTCAACTCAGTATTTAATTTTTTAGCTTGAAACTCTGCATGAAGCTGTTGGTTCTAAAGAAGTAGAAAATGAACAGTTGCAAATGGAAATAAATGAGGACAAAATAACAATCCAGAATATGAAGCAAGAGATAGGTAAGTACTACTTTGTAGGTTTTTATCTCAAATAACATGGCATACATCTCCAACCATGTATTGGGACACTTCATCCCTAGGAAGTGATTGTTATTTCCAGAATGCACATGACAGGCAGATAGCAGCTAAACGCAAGATATAAAAGGCATACATGCTCAATGGAAAAGAATGAGATGAGGACTTTTATCTCTTCACAGGTGGTGTGATTGTAAGTTGCCACATAGCAGGCATGTCCATTCACCAGACAAGAGATACTGTGAGACATTGTTTAGAGCCTAGAGTCAAGCATGACAGTGGTTTCATCATGATCTGGGCTTGATTCTGTTTTTCAGGAGTGGATAACATCATCAGAATTTAAGGAATTTTAAGAAAAGAAGGCTACAAAAACATTCTTGAACATAATGCAATATCCTCTTGATTTCAGCTTTATGGAAGAAATTTTATATTACAACATGATAACGACACAAAGCACAGCTCTGTGCAGCAACTTGTGGGAGATATTGCAAATTATAGTGTGGCCACTCCAATTCTCAGATTTAAATCCAATACAGCTTTTATGGGATCATCTAGACCTTCAAGTCTGTAAAGTCTGCCCACCTTCACAAAATTTATGGGAAACTTTGCAGATCACTTGGAATAATGTTAGGCAAGAAGCTATTATAAAATTAATCCCCAGAGCGTCACATTTGTGTAAGGCAGTGTAAAATCTTGTGGAGAATATTTTTATGAAAAATCATTCTGGTTGTTAATAGTAATCATTCCAGTTTTTTTTTTTTTTTTGCTGTAAATTTTTCAATGCTTAATAAAAAAAAAATCTTAAAACAGTTTGTAACGTGTTGTCTTTTATATTAAACCTTATATTGTCATGGCTAATTTCAAAAATATAACAAAAACTGTTCTTCTCGTGTGCTGTGATTCAAAACTTTTAGGCAGGAGTGTGTATATGATCACACACACACACACACACACACACACACACACACACACACACACACACACACACACACACACACACACACACACACACACACACACACACACACACACACACAACTTAACTTATTTATACATTATTATTTTTAAATTATGGTACTACTTGGGAGCATCAGATTTGTAGTGACCCCAACCAACCCACTTATATATAGTTATATATAAATCTAGCCCTGGTATGGATAGCCTTATATATAAAAATATAAGATACGTATGAAAACAACAAAATTAATGAAATTTTAAAGAAAGCTGGAGAAATTGGAAAATTAACAAAAGTTAATGAAAATTAACATTCTTCCTCATGGCCATACCTCTACTACTTCCTCAGGGGCTTTGAGCAGACATATAGCCATACTAGAGGAATGTATAATACATACCCATTTCTGTAATCTCTATACCAGTTTTGCTAAGTTAATTACTTGGTGGATAATTTGGAATTATAAGAGTAATCTTATTGAATATATGTACTTAATTTTAAATAAACAGGGTGGTTTACGTATATTACAGCAAACTGTGATAGGAGATTCAAAGCCCTACAGGTATGTAACAGATTGAAATATCATAGTATCTCACCTCCATGTCCTGTGGTAGTCACTCTGATTTATGCCATTTAATATTTAAATCTAAATGTCAAGATATTAAATATAGTGCTAATAAGTTAAAAACAGTGGAAATAAAGGAAAAATAAAAATAGACTGAATATGTCAAATACACCAAAGCTTGCAAAGCAGCAGCAAAGGATGCAGATGTATATATATGCATATTAATATAAAGATGTAAATATGAGTTACACGGAAAGCCAAAAAGGAATAATAGCCAAAACATAAAAGAAATATTTTAAAGGGAGTGATCAGTAAAATAAATAAATTAAATTTACCTGTAAAATAAAATAAAATAACGGTAGTTGGCATCACATAATGGTGGATAAATTTAGCCCTAGTTCCAAAAAGGGGAAATAGAACAAAAATACAATTAAATCTTATGTCAGCGAAAATAAAAGTTGATACATGATCAGGTTTTTCATCAGGTGATGACATCTAACCAAAAAAAAAAATGTATCAAAGGACTGCATTTCTATACTTGTCCAAAACTGTGTAAGAGTAAAAATTTTAAAATAAAGTAAAAATAATATTCGAAAAAGAAAAGCAGAAGCAAAACAACTCCTACAAAGTATGGACAAGGTAGTCCCTACGTAGCACTTATAATGAAAGTTACAGTAAAATTTAATACCAAAGTTATGGTAAATTTAATACAAAAGAATTAAAGTAAACAAATACTGATAAGTCAAAAACTTAAAAGCATAAGACATTTTAGAAATATATACCTGAAATATAAAACCAAATGGGCAGGAAATGACAGTGTGAAAACACAAATGATCAATCCGATAGCTCCAACCAAAGCATTAACAAATACTGACCGTACGTAACATATAGTAACAAAACCAACATTAGAGAGAAAGCTGTAAAATAAAATAGTGACCTCTGTAATGCATTTTACCCTAAATTATGGACAGATAGAAATGCGGTAGGAAGTACAACGAACATGACTATCTAAAGTAATAAAGAAATTGAGCAGAATGGTTGTATTTTAAGACTAGCTTCGTGCAAAGCAGCAGAAAGCCAAGACTTAAATTGAGGTTGATAAACATATATTAAATATAGATTGACTATAACAAATGCCCCATAGCGCGCAAAGCAGCAGCATAGGAAGCAGATGTACATATAATAACTATGAAAATTAATGCAAAGACACAAGTGCAAGTCATACAAAATTCCACAAGGAAAGGGCACAAATGGCCAAAGGTAAGGTGACCAATAAGGCTATCTAGAGATAGCAAACAGAAGTGGCTGTAATTTAAAGAATATCATCATGCAAAGCAGCAGATAGCTACTTCTTAAATAGATATAAGATATTGAATACTTGACTGAATATTTGACATATTCAGCCTGTTTTTATTTTCCCTTTATTTCCACTGTTTTTAACTTATTAGCACTATATTTAATCTCTTATATCTATTTAAGAATTAGCCATCTGCTGCTTTGCATGATGCTATTCTTTAAATTACAGCCACTTCTGTTTGCTATCTCTAGATAGTCTTATTGGTTACACCTTCAGCCATCTGCTTTCTGCCCTTTCCTCATGGCATTTTGTATGACTTTCACTTCTGTCTTTGCATTAATTTTCATAGTTATTATATATACATCTGCTTCCTATGCTGCTGTTTTGCGTGCTATGGGGTATTTGTTTATTCAATCTATGTTTAATATATGTTTATCATCCTCAATTTAAGTCTTAGCCTTTTGCTGCTTTGCACGAAGCTAGTCTTCAAATACAACCATTTCTGCTTAATTTCTTTATTGCTTTACATAGTCATATTCGTTGTATTTCCTGCTGCATTTCTTCATATTTCTTTCTGTTTATAATTTAGGGTAAAATGCATTATAGAGGTCACTATTTTATTTTACCTCTCTCATGTTGGTTTTGTTACTATATATTACGTATGGCCCCTGTTTGTTAACGCTTTGGTTGCAGCTATCGGATTGACCATTTGTGTTTTCACACTGTCATTTCCTGCCCATTTGGTTTTGTATTTCAGGTATGTATTTCTAAAATGTCTTATGCTTTTAAGTTTTGACTTATCAGTATTTGTTTACTTTAATTCTTTTGTATTAAATTTACTGTAACTTTGGTATTAAATTTTACTGTAACTTTCATTATAAGTGCTGCGTAGGGACTGAATACCGTGTCCATATTTTGTAGGAGTTGTTTTGCTTTGGCTCTCTTTTTTGATTATTATTTTTACTTTATTTTAAAATTTCTACTCTTACACAATTTTGGACAAGTATGGAAACACAGTCCTTCGATACATGGTCAGGTGTAGTCCCCTGATGAAAAACCTGATCATGTATCAACTTTGATTTTCGCTGACATCAGATTTAATTGTATTTTTGTTCTGTTTCTCCTTTTTGGAACTATGGCTAAATTTATCCACCATTATGTGATGCCAGCTACTGTTATTTTATTTTATTTTATTTTACAGGTCAACTTAATTAATTAATTTATTTATTTTACAGGTCACTTCCTTTAAAGTATTTCTTTTATGGTTCGGCTATTATTCCTCTTTGGCTTTCCGTGTAAGTCATATTTACATCTTTATGTTAATATGCATATATATGTATATACCTATAGAGTAGAGTCTCGATTTTCCGAGATAGAGGGTAAAATAAAAATCCCGGATAATCGATTTCCCAGTTAATCCAAAAATACACTAAGTCCCCGAAATACGTTCCAGGAATTCTTACACATGTCGAGTTTTACGTAACTCAGGAATGACTAATAAAACACTGCTCCTATATATCCGTGATATGCAAAAATTACAAAAACCACTTAATATTCTCAGAAAAATGAAGAAAAATAGTTATATATTTTTATATATTAGTTATATGTATAGAAAAATAGTTATATTTTTAATTAGTTCAATTAAAAACTATCTGGGGACAGTGGTGAAGTTGCTGGAGTGACACATAAGAAAAGAAAACATTTAAAGGAAGAAACTGTACAGTAAAAACTGATATATGCATTTCTCAGCCTTGATTATCATAGTTGTCTGCAAGGGTAGCACAGTGGTATTGTCACCATCCTCCCCACACCGGGTGGAAAAGGCCCGCATTCGAATCCTGTCGATGACACAAGGAACTTTAATGGGCCTTTTTCACTTCGTGGCTGAGTTAGTCGGTCTCAGGCGTAGATAGCAAAGTTTTTTCCCCCAGAAACTGGGGTTTTTTGTCTAGCAAACAGACAAATTGACCATAGAACACACAATTAATAGACATACGACACAGCACGGCAGATGAATTTAATTATTCGGGTGGCCTAAATATAATAGTTTGGTTATCGTAGTTGACTTCATTGGTGCTGATTGCTTCACCGCTTCTCGAATTCTGTCTTTCTCCTTTATTATTGTGTTCACTGTTGACACAGACAAATCTAAATTCCACGCGATACTAGTTCATGTTTGACCATTTTAAAACATCCTTATTTTAATTTTCTGATCCAACTCGATCGCTTTCCTTTTCTTGATAGATTTACTAGTAGCGCTGTCACTTATTCTTCTATTCGGCACCATGATAACAGTCAAAATTAAATTTTCTGAAAAGAATTCCACAGGATTAAGGCAAAAACTCACTATTATCACCCCACGCGAGCTCACATTTTACTAAAGCACATTTCTGGAGGTCACTGCCATAAAACAAAAACAATTTTCACCTTCCAGGTTATTGGGCTTTTCTGTTAGTGCATCTAATTATAAACGAGTAGTAAACTCAATCGTATTGCATTTGCGATAATATCGATAGCTGGAATTCTGTGAGATTTTACGTTATTATGGTGAAATGTGTGCCCCCTTCACTGAAATCTTCAGTCACATAAAAAAACCTTTAAGAATCTTCTCTTCATTTCTATTTTTAAGCTTGTTACTCCGTATCTTGCTTGTGGAATTTGCGTGCTGTGATCGTCATTATTGATTGCTTATTATTATTATTCTGTTTTAAATTTTACAGTCCTAAAAAAGAAAAAAAAAATTGAATGAAAAAAAAATTAATGTAAGTTAGAAGTTACGTAAGTCGGGAATTTACTGCATCAAAAATGTTCAACAGCCTTCGTAAAAAATATGGCGATAGATAAAAAAACTTATCACGCACTACTCGCGTGTCCAATACATTGTTTCCCTTTATTTTTTTCGATGTCCATTTTAAATCTAAATCTAAACAAGCTAAACGTTTGTTCTCTCTTCTTTTTTCCCTTTTCTTTTGAGCGTTGGGTGTGAAGACAGTGGTGGTTGCAAAATAATCTCCCAATGACTACTTTATAATGCCCACCTTGTAGCTTTTTTATGACTTGCAAAACATATGCTTATACCTATTCTAGTTATTACTTGAATTTTATGGTTTCTGTTTGGTTATTTTTTATTTTTTTTTTTTTTTGGAGTCTTGAAGTGTCCTGGTTAAACTGATCCTGGTAAATCGAGAGTCTGCTGTATATGTGTATATATATATATATATATATATATATATATATATATATATATATATATATAGCTCACTTGAGCTCATTAGGTGTATATTGCCGAGAGAGAGAGAGAGAGAGAGAGAGAGAGAGAGAGAGAGAGAGAGAGAGAGAGAGGGGGGGGGGCAAGCAGAGGGTTAAATTGTCAACAGGCTCTGGTATCATTAATGGTGACCTACCTGGCTTTGGATGAATAGTAGCATTACCTTCTGCCTTCCACTAGTGCACAATGTTTCTAACAGTTGATTCTAATTTGATTCCTGTATGCTTATTCTCGATGTATAAGGCCTTTTTGCTACTATTTTTCCTTCAGTTGAGTTTCTCACATCTACACTTAGATCCAAAAATTTCAAATTTGGATTCATCTGTCCACAGTATGTTTTTCCACTTATCAGTTTCCAATGTTGGTGGCTCTTAGCCTAAACCAAACCCTTTAATAAGGGTTTCCAGACTGCTACAATACCATGTTTCAGATGAAGTTTTGCAGTGGTTATAGACATGGGAGTTTCTCTGGGCATATTGAACTCAGTTTGGATTTCAGGTGCAGTAAGTCATCGATTGCATTTAGAAATCAGTGTTATGGCGTTATTTTGTACTTCTGTTGTTGTTATGTGCAATTGTTCTGACTGTGGTTCTTCCTTTGAACTGCCAGTCTCCCTGAGTCATCAAGTGGTAATTTGTAGCCCTTTAAATGAAACACTTAGTTTTTTGCCAATACTCCTCACGGAATAACTTTCTTTATACAGAATTATAATAGCACTTCTTTTTTCTACATTCAGTTCTTTATTTCTTGCCATGTTTATCATGAAGCACACAAAACTCATACAAACATCTTTCTGAATGATAGGCAGAGCTGGACCATGGTATTTCCATGCCCTGGGCAGAATGGCTTTTTGGCGCCCTCTTGCTAAGGATATATATATTTCTTGCCTCTTTATTCTTCTGTGTTTGGCTCCCCTTAAAGAATGGCACTCCTGGCAAGGGCCCTGCTAGCCTGTGCCTTAATCCAGCACTGATGATAGGTGTTTGATTTTATAAACTACAGCTCTTTCTCCTCAATTTATGTTATTGCAAAACACTCTAGAATCATCTACAATCTTCTGTAATATTGAAGTAATACTTCCACTTTCTAGAACATTCTAGAATCACATACAACATTCAGGAATCTTCTACAATATTCTACCACATTCAGGAGTCATTTACACCTTTATAGAATATTCTTTAATATTCTAGAAATTTCTTAAATATTTCTTTAATAATATTATTTGAGTTTTTTGATTTTTATACGTAATAGAAAATATTTTGATAAAAATTTGTAAAGAAGTTGGTCCTGATTTAATAAAAACTTTGAAAATTAAGAAAAATTAAACGTGATTTCAAACTTTAAGTGGGCATATCAGACCATATATATATATATCATATTATGGTAAATAGAATTTGAAATTTTCCCATAACTATACTATATAGGCCTCTATTATTCGTTATTAACAAATTAATTTATAACATTTAACATTTATTTAAAAATATATGCAAAAAAGGAATAAAAAACAGAGATGGCATAACTTTAAAAAAGAAGGTTATAATGAGTTGGATCGTGTGTGTGTGTGTGTGTGTGTGTGTGTGTGTGTGTGTGTGTGTGTGTGTGTGTGTGTGTGTGTGTGTGTGTGTGTGTGTGTGTGAGAGAGAGAGAGACTTTACTGCTGACTGAGTTGGCACCTAATTTCTTAGCACTCCCTGCACCTAGCGTGCGCGCGCGCGCGCGCACACACACACACACACACACACACACACACACACACACACACACACACACACACACACACACACACACATCCTTCCCCCCCTGGCTGGATCATGTCCTGTTCCAGAAAGGCCTGCAAACATTTCATAAATTGCACATTTTGTTAGGCCCTTTGGTTCTCCCCCGAGCCACAGCACTCCTTCTACTTTGTACCCATTTCTTTGCCACTCTAGTCTGTGGTATGATTTCTGTTTAAATACAATTTAATTGATTAACAGTGAAAATTAATAAAATTAACAAATCTAATTGATTAATTGACAGGACAGTACTATACTAAGCTAATAGATTCCTAAATGAAGTGATACATATTGTGCTATTGAGTTCAAGATCCGTGTTATGCTATACCGTTATGACCACAGTGTTGAATTAGTTATATCCTTACTAAAAAGTAAAATTCCTTAGCTAAACACAAAAATATTTATATACCTGACAAGTGATTAGAGGTAGCAGTAACCCCAGTGTAACTTATGGTACTACATAAGTTACAGAGCAGTGTAGATATGCTGCCAGGACATACACATGGAGTTTTGTCAATGATATACAGAAACTTTGCTAGCAGGAATAAGGAGGTGATTTGCATAAGGCTGCATCTTGAGCTGTATACAGGTCTGGAGGCCTCACTTTAGGAAAGGTATATATCTGCTAGAATGGGTGCAGAGAAGCCCAACCAGACTGGTGAAGTGAACAAAAGGGTGTTGGTTCTGCAAATTGCAGTGTCTCGCCACTAGGCACCTGTGGGGAGATCTGATTGAGGTGTTTAAAGCCTAGAATGGATTGAGCAAAAAAACGTTAATGGGACTGCTCACATGAGGTAGCATAAATTCAAGTTGAGGAAGGATAGATGTACAGAACTTTGCCTTCAGCCAGCGAGTGGTTGATTGTTGGAACAGGATTCCATCCGTTGTTATGGAAGTGAATGGGTTGAATAAATTCAAGAAAGAACTAGACAAATTCTTGGAGGGTATGGATGGATGTACTGTGTTGGTTTTTTTCTGATGCTATATAAACTTGCTTTTTTGCATCATTTGCCACTACTACTACTACTACTACCATCACCATCACAAGAACAGAACAGCCTCGACTGTCTGCGTGTATTATGTCCATAAATTGCGTGTTTGTTCTGAGGTTGGTTTACCTGTTTTGTTGGATGAAAAGCCCGAGTTACCAGGAAAAAAACCTTGCTATCTTTGCATGAGATGACTGACTCGGTCACAGAGTGAAAAAAACTCGTAAAAGTTCCTCACGTCATTGATAGGATTTGAACCTGTCTGATGTGGGGTGGGGGGGTGGTGGTTATAAACACTGTGCTACCTGCAAAGATATAATATATGATTGTACAACAGGAATCAATGGATACATATTTCCCATTATGAATAACATGGCTTTCAAACTATTAAGCCATTCAGTTCTTGCTGATTAGGAAAATGTGTTGCTTTACTTGAACTGGCTTCTGAGCTGTAATCCCAGTTATCCTGTTCACCAGATTCATCATCCAGTTCTGAGGACTTCTCTGGAAGGTGCAGTGTGAATTGGCTGGCCTTCATTTTTTGGCACTGGAAATATGAACATGTTATGGAGGGTACTTCTGAAAATTAACTACATATGCTCAAGCAAAAAATCTTGACAGTTCAAAGCCTTCATGGAAGAAATAGACAACGATCAGCTTCCAGATGGTGTATCATGGTTCTGTTTAGTAAGGTGGCTCTCGGTAAACAATGTTCTAACAAAGTTATTTCACTTGATGGAGCCAAACAAACAATTTGTCAAAGAAAAAGGGAAAATGTTTCCCTCAACTTTAGGATGTTGGGATGTGCTATAGTTTCTTGATCTGCAGACCATTTAAACTTCGATATATCCATTATACAAAAGTAGTAATCATTCTGCTGGTTTGTGGATTTTCTCCATATTCATGTATAGCAACAGGCATACATATTGAAAGAATTTTCAGCTCCAGGAAACATAAGTTTTTAAAAACTTTTTGCCATTTTATTGACCTAATTGTTATAGTAAATCATATTCTATAAGTAGCTTTTTAGTTATTGTCACACTCCTTATTTTGAATTTATTTTGAATTTAGCTATACATTTTGTAGGTTATTACTTAATATACGTAGAACCTTTGTACCATTCAAAACTTGCCACCATTGCTGTAGTATATTACAGAGGTGGCCAGCTAGATGACCTTTGGGAGCTGCAATAGTGTAAGGCATTTTGGAAAGCGCTATATAATAAAATGCATATGTATGTCTCCACAGGCTGATGGCACATCTGTTGTGCGTAGCATCTCTATGATAAAACTCTTTAGACGTATGTGTGGTTCAATCAGTTTTTTGCATTGCATGAGTTAATTTGTGTGAACATTATTAGTTTCTTTTTAAGTGAGGCCCTTTAAAAGTTATACTGTCTGGGTAACGTAAATATGAAGACAAGAATGGGGATTTAAGGCAGAGTGGAAAGAGTTTGTTTTTGTGTAGAGTAACAGTAAACCAGTGTGTCTTTTGTGTCAAGTAACATTGTCACAGTTTAAGGCCAGTAATCTTAAATGCCATTATGAAACGAATCACAGTTCTTTCACCTAATAATTTCCTGTTGGTTCCATGTAAAGGCAAACTAAAATATTGTCTTTAAAAGAAAAATTTAACAGTCAAACCAAGATTATGTCAATGTTTATTAGAGAGGCAGATGTAACAACAGAGGCTGGATTTATTTTGGCCTTCAATATCGCTCTGGCAAAGCACCCCTATATGGAAGTAGAGTTCATTAAGAAAAATATTGCTGAAGTAATTTCAGTTTTAGATCCAGAAAACAGAAAACTGCACAAAGTGATTGAATTGTGTCCAGTTCAATCACTTGTGCCCTGTGTCCAGACATACAGTGGAAAGACAAATTTCTGTAATCAGTGCTCATATTATAAATAACTTAAAATGTGATTTAAAGAATTGCTCAGCACTGAGTCTACCCTTGGACGAATCTACAGACATTGAAGATAAACCACAATTAGCCATATTTGTTCATTTTGTAACAAATAATCAAGATGTGGAAGAAGAACTATTAGATCAGATTGCTTTGAAGGATATGACTCTGAGCTTCAGACATAAAAAGAGTTCTTGATCTTGAACTTGGCAAAGCTTCTGTACCGATTAAGAAGATAGTCAGTGTTGCAACTGACAGCACCCCAGCTATGAGAAGTGTCAATAAAAGGCTTGTGGGACTTTTAACTGCTGATGCATTTTTACTCGATTTAATCCCTGTCCATTGCATTAATCATAGGGCACACCTAGCTGCTAAATATTTGAAATATGAACATGTTATGGATGTAGTTCTGAAAATTGTTAACTACATATGCTCAAGCAAAAAACATTGACAGTTCAAAGCCTTCATGGAAGAAATAGAAAATGATCAGCTTCCAGATGACTTATCATGGTTCTGTTTATTAAGGTGGTTCTCGGTAAACAATGTTCTAATGAAGTTATTTCACTTGATGGAGCCAAACAAACAATTTGTCAAAGAAAGAGGAAAATCTTTCCCTCAACTTGAGGATGCCCAGTGGTTAATAGATATGACATTTTTCACAGATTTTATTCAGCATTTACAATCATTAAATGTATCTCTGCAAAGGAAAACTTATTCCTGATCTAGCACAGAGTGTGTTCAACTTCCATAACAAACTGAAACCCTTCGAGAAGGACCTGGTTTCTAAAACCTTCACTAATTTCACATTTGAGTAAAACTTTGCAAATTCTACCTGGATTTGAAATATTAACTAGAGATTATGCATGCAAGTTACACAGCTAGCAGAAGAAATTAATGATGGATTTCGTGATTTAAAAGCACTTAAGCTATCATTTGCATCTTTCGAAAATCCTCTTCTTGTTGGCATTATGAAGAATGACTGTCCCGTCTCACTGACAATTGCTGGGGATACAGCAGCTGTGGAGTTGTAAATACTGGAGCTCCAAGAGGATGAAGGATTAAAACAACTAAAAAGGAAGTGGCTGCTCGACTATTGCATTTTGGAATCAGGTTCCGAAACAAAAATATCCTAAACAAAAGAGTGGATGCAGAGATGAATCTCTATTTTCGGTACAACATATTCTTGTCAGGCTTTGTATTCAACACTTAAATTTATTAAAAGTAAGTATCGGTCTGTTTTGACTGATGAGCATTTAAATGACCTTGTACATACTGCCCTAACAAGTCATCAACCAAACTTTCAGCAGCTAACTGCTAAAATGGACAACACCCATAAAGCATTGACAAGTAAACCTAATATGTAAATATCTTCTGTGAAGTACAAATTTTTATTGTCTATAAAAATTTGTATTTTGAGAAATTTATGTATCTTTTTTTATTTTTGACAAAAACTTTATAACAAGAAATATGCTTACTTAAAAAAAAAAAGTTATTATTTTTAAACTTTAATCAGTGTTGTATATAAAATATTGATATAAATAAAAACCAAAATATATTTGCATGAGAGCCACACGACAAGCTGTATGTGGCTCGCGAGCTGCACTATGGCCACTCCTGGTATATTAGATCATTATAGTATTGCGTAACATAGATCTCGAACTTGACAGTGTAAGGTAGCGTGATACATATCACTGCATATAGGAATCTGTTAGCTTAGTGAAGTATTGTCATTTATCAATTAAATTCATTAACCATATTAATTTTCACTGTTAATCAATTAAATTGTATTTAAAAGTAAATCATACGCCAGGCTAGAACAGCAAAGCAACAGGCACATAGTAGCAGGAATGCTGTGGCTCAGGGAGAACTAACAGGGTGATTCTCCAACACATCACAGTCTAAAAAAATGTGCAACTTGTGAAATGTTTACAGACCTTTCTGGAACAGAACATGATCTAGCCAAGGAGGATGCCTTTGTGTGTCCTGCTATGAGCCAGATTCACCAGATATATTCAAATATTCACCAGATATGAGCCCCTGAGGAAAAAATGAGGAGTTATTAAGTGAGAAAAATGCCAGAAGTTTATCAAACTGTAACAGGTTGCTTAATGATTTAGTAATAACTGAGAGAAAAGTGGAGGAGAAATTGTTGAAGTTAAAAATAAGAAAGGCACCTGGGTTTTATTAGTATTGTCCCTCAGGTTTCGGTGTTGGCCCCATTGTTGTTTTCTGTATTTATAAATGATATTGATGAAGGTATATTAGGATTACTTATCCAAGTTTGCAGATGATACAAAGGTTGGCAGAGTTGTTAATGACAGTAATGACTGCACACTAATGCAACAGGATCTAGAAAAGTTGGGCAGAAGGGGTGAGAGTAGTAACTGAAGTTTAACATTGACAAATGCAAAATACTGCATACTGGTAGCAGAAAACCCAGAGTAACATACCAACTGTGTGGTAGTACATTCAGGAGTGGAGAATGAAAAAGACCTGGGGATAATTGTGCAATCAGATATGAAATTTTCCATGCAGTGATAAGGTGGCGATTATCCACTTTTATAAGGCAGTGGTCATGCCACCCCTTGAGTACTGCATACAGTTCTGGAGTTCTCATTTTAGGAAGGATGTGGTGCTGCTGGAACGAGCACAGAGGAGAGCAGTGAGATTTGTGAGGGGGAACAAAGGGTTGCTTTTACCAAGAAAGCAGGTGCCCAGGGCACCTGCCTGGTGATCTGATTGGGGTGTATAAGACCTTGAATGGTTTCAGCAGTCTCACTGCTAATGGGATTTTTCCTTTTGCTCAGATTATGCACCTTTCCCCAATTTGAATTTAAACCTGATTTGTCTTTTGCCAGCGGGTGGTTTATTGCTGGAACAAACCTCCAACGGTCGTTTTGGAAGTTGATAGCTAAAATAAATTCATTGAAGAACTTGACAAACCTTTGGAGTGAATGGATGGGTGAAATGGCAAGTTTTTTTTTTTTGGCTGATGCTGTTTAAGCTTGTTTTCTCGCATCATTGCCTGTAATGTTGACCTGCAACTACTACAGATTGTCTTGATGATACACAGGTATTCCAAAATAGGCATCATATGCACTGCAAAACTTAGTGCCACCAGTGTATTTATGTTTCACCTTCTTTGGACCTATGTAATATCCATAGCCATATCTGAAAAGTCTGGAGATGATTTTCATATTCATTTTGTAGTTGTAACAAATTTCAAAATGGAAAAAAAAAAAAAATATATATATATATATATATATATATGAATAGTACAGAGATTCATATATATATATGTCACACTGTTTGTATGCACTTATGTAATACATGTAAATATTGCAGAAACATAAAAGTCTTCAATTGCAAAATATTGACATTAGAATAAAACCAATGACACCATTGGTTTTTATGTACAAAATACATATAAGAAACAGTTCAATCTCAACATAGATAAACTTGTTTTTTACATAACATTATGTTGCTGTTTGGAGGAATTAAAAGAGATCTTTGGTTTTTGGATAGCAGTTTCAGTGTAATACCAAGGCTTGTTTGTTACGCTTTTTTTTTTTTTTTTTTTTTTTTTGCACCAAAGTAATCAAGGTCACAAAGTTTCAGTATATTGTGTTTAATCAGTGGTCATTTGCCCATTCTGCTGGATAAAAAATCTTAATTTCTGAAGGAAACCATGTAACCCTCATTATAGCTGCCCATCCACCTTGATGGGATGCAGACTTTTCCATACATTGTGAAAGTGTAGTAGGACAGCGATCAGAAGCACAGCTATTTGGGAAGTCCCTTCTAAATTGGACAGTATATTAGAATATGTTTTAGAGTAATTCAGGTATTACCTCTACCACTCTTTGGAAGTTCATTTGTCTTTACCAGACAGGCAGTGGGTATGTTCAGTTCTGAATATTGCTAATATGACTTCTTTGTGATTTATGTGGGAACCTGTGGAATGTAGTTGCACTGTTCATTTATATGCCAAGTTTGTTGGTTGTGTTGCCATAACCAGTTACTATTCTGTAGGAGAATGGAGGTTGATACAATACTGAAGTGACGACATCCCTAATAATTTAAATAAGTCAGTGCAATATTATGTATTGCACATAATTTCATAACTGTATTGATATCAAATATGTTTTTTTTATAGATTCTTTAAAGCTTAAATGTTCAGAATTGGAATCCTTAAAACGTAAACAAGACAAAGAAATTTTAACACTAAAGGCTCAGCTTGAGGAAAAATCAGTAAGAATTTAATTTCTGTGGTATGTTTTAATACTTTAGTTCAACATCAATTAGACATCTAAGAGCATTTGCAAATTTTGATTATTTTTTTCCTGCATTTAAAATGTTGACATGTTAAAATGCAATGCATTCCTGAAATAGTTATAAAACCATGTAGTTTTTATTTAATTAATTATTCATAAAGGACAGGTGAATAATTATGTCTGCCAGGGGCTGAAGTTAATGACATTGTAGAGCAGCTATCACCTTTATGGGCACAAAAGGTGTTGTTTTGTACTGTTGTGTTGTTTCTTTAGGTGACTTACCTAAAGGCAAATGATGATCCCACCATGCGTAACATCTCAATTTTTCGTTAGGATAGAATTGCGGATGGCCCTGCTCATGGAGGAGTCGCTATCCTTGTGGGCAACCAGACCCCAGTTCAGCCCTTGCTAATTACAACCAGCATTAGAGGCTGTTGCAATTCGCCTTACAGTGGGATTTTTATTAAACGATGATATTTAGAGTATGAGATCTAAGGATTTAATTAACAAGTACACAGCAATGTTGAGAAAAATGTCGCGAGTTAGGATAGTGTTTGTAATTCTTTACAAACATAATGAAGTACATAGTGGAAATCTTGTCAATCAATTCAGCACTGGAGGGACTATGTTAGACTCTTAATCAATTCAATTTAATTTAAATTAAATGTTTAATTATTATAATTAAATTAATATGTTCATAGATGGATATATTAAATTTTTAATTATTTATTAAATGAAAGTACATGTTGCACATGTAGACAGTATAGCATATTTATGTATGATGGCTCCATAACTTTAGTTCAACTCTCGTGGAACATGGTGATAAACCCTGTAAATGGCCAGAAAGGTGTGGAATATTGTATTTGTGCAATGTAAGAAGTGTTGTTTAGTTGTTTCTGGTCACTTAGTCACCAGGAAAGCAATCAACTAGAAAGTCTGTCCAGTGTTTGTCTACACTGTGGGGAGGTGGGCCACAACTATGTACCATAACCCAATATTACAATCTCATAGCAGTAGGGTAGTTTTACCATGACTCTAACAGTTCACATAAATTTTAAAATCTCATTTTTACATTTCAAAGCAGAACTGTTTTATCCACTAGTAAACTATAGTACACTATGATGTTCATGTTTCATGTTTTTTTATTATTCTTTACAGCATCTTGCAATTTTAGATTAAAAGTGAAACAAATCATTAAATGTGTTTATTGTTTCTACTACTATTGAAAAAAACTCATACCAGTTAAATTGAAAAACTCATACCAGTTAGCATACGTACATCTCTGGTAATGACAACATGGCATGGATTACAGTTAGTGAAATTGCAACATATTGAAACTGATTTTAAAACACAATTAATATGTCACTTTGAGAAGCTTAAGACTTTTCTCTTTCAAACACTTTAACTGCAATTTTAGTAAAAAATTTAGAATGCTGAATCATGTTCATATATTTTTTTTTTTACTGAAACTACATCTGAAAGGCACAAATGGAGAATGATCAGAGTGACTTAAGAGTAATTTGAGTAACTTTCCAGAATTCAAAACCCAGAATTTCTGAATTTGTTGCTTGAAAACTAATGTACTTAACATGTTCTTGTTTCCCTTGTTTTAATATTAAGATGCTTGTTTACTACTGTGGATCACAAAAAAATTTTGATTTTAGAAGATTATGCTGTATTAATTTAGGGTTATGATCATTATTGTGTAGAAATAGAAAGATTTTGAAGTTTACTAGTTATTTGCACAAAAATATATATATATATAAAAAAAAAACTTACACAAAATGCTGTGTGCGATGCAGTAATGTACTAAATTTACAAAACGTTATACAGTATTTTTGTCATTTATAATGACAATATTTTTTCTTATTGTAAAGAAATATTTTAAAAATAATCTTAGCCTCAGGATTTGAGCAAAACTGATTTAAATGCCAATTATCCATATATTTTGCTGACTTTATCATAATAAAACTAGAGTAGAGACATTTCAGCTGTTTAACTCATTTAGGTATAACTAATTTTTTGTTATTACAGCTTTTAAGTTGTAAGAGTTAAAATAAGATCCACTGTGTAAAGAACTTTGGACATTGCTTTTTGACATTTAATCCTGGATACATTTTCTCTGTAACGTAGGTAAAGATGGCCCTTCCAGTTCTTACATCTCTCCAGTCCTCTGACAGTTCTGGACAAATAATGTTAGTATTGGTAGTGGCAAATGATCAAAGAAAGCACACTAATACTGCCAAAAAAAAGCCAACTTCCCACCCTATTCATCTCCTCCAATAGATTTGTATGCAGTATTCAAGATGTGGCCTAACCAATTCCCTAATACAATGAAACATTCACCTCCTTCTCCGGGCTATCCTGGAAAACAAGATGCAGGGTATTTCAGAGACTGCCGGGAGTCATTGCGGTACAAGTAAACACATTGGTTGTGTTAGGGTAGCTAAGAATAGGAACAGATGCACGTGTACACCAGTTCTAGGAGTTTGGTAAATAAATTTGATGAATTTGAGGTATTGCTCAAAATGTCAAAGGCAGATATTGTTGGGATATCAGAGATGTGGTGTCACACAGATAAAAGGAATGCAGAACTGGAATTTGGGAAGTACAATGTGTACAGAAAGGATAGACAGGATAAGAAGGGAGGAGGGGTTATGCTATTAGTTAAGAAACACATAAAATCCAAGGAAGTGAAGCCCGTCGACATCGCTGGACAGTGCGGGTGTCAAGTCAGTTTGGTGTGAAATAAGCATTGGGAGATCAAAATTGAGAGTAGGAGTGTGCTATAGGCCTAATGACTGATGAGTATAATAAGAAACTGTGCAGGGAAATAGAGCGGCCAGTAAATCAGAGAGTCTTATAATGGGGGATTTTAATTTCTCAGATATTGACTGGAATTTGTGGGTTGGTCACTCACACATTAGCAAGGCTTTTGTGGATTTATTGGATGATTGTTTTCTACATTAGCATGTTCGGGAGGCAACTAGAGGGAGTTATACTCTTGATCTGATTATCAGTAGTGATTCTTCATGCATTAAGAATCTGCAGATAAAGGAACCACTAGGTGGCAGTGATCACAATGTGCTGAAGTGGGATTTACTCAAAGAAGTAACTACCATCTCGGGTAAAAGGAAGGGTTTTTGCTTTCGTAAAGGTGACTATGATGGTCTGAGACAATATTTAAATTCTATACAGAGGACCAACTGATGATGTTACCAACAGCAAATTCAAATGGGAAGCATTCAGAGAATTTATCTTGGAAGCTAATAGGCTTTACATACCAAATAAGAAATATCGTTCAAGGTTTGAACCTAAATGGATGTCACATGAACTAATGAGACATATGGCAGAGATAAAAAATGCATGGGATATATATAAATTAATGGGTGACATGACCAGCTTATCTATCATATGCCTGTGATAGATAAGCTGGTCTGTAACTTAGTCACAGAGGAGATTAGGCAGGCAAAGGCAGATTATGAGAAATCCTTGGCAAAGGGTGCAAAGAAAAACAGAAAAGAGTTCTTTACCTATGTAAACTCTAGAAGGAAAGGAATGAATCAGATTGGTCTGCTGGATATTGATGGTTCAACTGTTGATGATCCTGCTCAGGTGGCTAACAAACTAAACAAGTATTTTGCATCTACATTCACACATGAGGAGTTATTCAGGAAGGGGAATGCCAGAGGTGAAGTAAACTCTGGGAGTGAGCTAGATGATTTTGTAATAACTGAGAGGAAAGTGGACGAGAGATTGTTGAGGATAAACATAAAAAAGGCACCCGGGATTGATGGGATCTATCCAGTTATATTAAAGGAGGCAGCAATTCTTGAAGTAAGCAAATCCTTAGCCATGATTATAAGAGCTTCTTTGGACTCAGGGGAGGTACCCATTGACTGGAGATGTGCAAATGTGACCCCAATTCACAAAGCATGATCAAAGGCTGACACAAGTAATTATAGATTTGCAAGTTTAACTCCTGTTCCAGGAAAATTAATGGAGGCACTGGTTAAAGAAGCACTGCAGGATCATCTACACAAGACTTCAGTTATAGCTTGGACACAGCATGATTTTGTTAAGGGAAAGTCTTGCCTGACCAATTTGATTGGATACTATGATGCAGTCACAAAAGAACTGGATGCAGGGAATGACTTTGATATTCCCTTTGATATATATTCGGATCTTAGAAAGGCTTTTGATACTGTTGCATATGGAAGACTGCTGCTCAAATTGGAGCAGTGTGGCATTGTAGGCAAATTGCTGCTATGGATAAAGGGATGGTTGAGGGGGAAAAGACAGAGAGTGGTAATCAATGGACACTGCTCATCCTAGACTAATGTTATTAGTGGAGTCCCTCAGGGTTCAGTGTTGTTTGCATTGTTGTTTTCTGTATTTATAAATGATATTGATGATGGTATATCAAGCTGAATGTCCAAGTTTCCAGATGATCCTAAGTTTGGCAGGGTTGTTAAGGACACTACTGACAGTATGCTGCTGCAACAGGATCTGGAAAGGTTGAACAGATGAGCTGAGAGGTGGCAAATAAAGTTTAACATTGACAAATATAAAGTACTACATATGGGAAACAGTAACCCCAGAGTAACGTATCAACTCTGTGGTACTACACTGACAGTGGTAGAGAATGAAAAGGACCTGGGGGTAATTTGGAGGCAGATATGAAGTTTTCTGAGCAGTGCAGACGGGCGGCAAGAATAGCTCATGGTGTCTTGTCAATGATATATATTCATGGTGTCTTGTCAATGATATAAGAATTTTTCTAGCAGGGATAAGGAGGTGATTATTCCCTTGTATAAGGCAATGGTAGGCCACACCTTGAGTACTGTATACAGGTCTGGAGGCCTCATTTCAAGAAGGATGTAGAGCTGCTAGAACAAGTACAGAGAAGGGCAACAAGATTAGTGAATGGAACAAAGGGTTGTTCTTACGAAGAAAGGCTTAAGTTTTGCAAATTATAGTGTCTGGAGACTAGGCACTGGCGAGGTGATCCGATAGAGATGTATAAAGCCTTGAATGGTTTGATGCTCAATGCTGATGGGATTCTTCCTCTTGCTCAGAATAATCACCTGAGAGGGCATAAATTCCAATTGAGGAAAGACAGATGTGTGGAAATTTGCCTTTAGCCAACGGGTAGTTGGTTGGTGGAACAGACTTCCATCCCTTATTGTGGAAGTTGATAGCCTAAATAAAATTAAGGGTTAGCCGGACAGGTATTTCGAACGAACGGAGGGGTGAAATTGGAGTAGTGTTTTTTTTTTTTTTTTTTTTTTTTTTTTTTGGCTGATGCTCTATAAGCTTGCTTTCTTGCATCATATGCCTCTACTAATGCTAATGCTATTCATCTCCTTCAATAGACCTGTATGCAGTATTCAAGATGTGGCCTAACCAATTCCCTGATACAATAAAACAATCGCCTCCTTCTCCCTGCTAGCAAAATTCATGTATATCATTGACATTGCTTTACTTAGAGAACTTCATATGTGACTGCACAATTACCCTCAAATCTTTTTCATTTTCCACTACCCTGAGTTTAGTATCACACAGTTGTGGTGGTATACAACTTTCATGTGCTTTTTCTTTTATAGAGCTCATTCTTTAACCAGAGTTCAGTGGATGCATATCAGCATAGAGGAAAAAAATTGCAGTTTATTTGGATGCAAGTTTTCATTCAGCAGCAAATATATTAATCTGGGATTACTGCTATCCATGTGCAGTACCTTCCATTTGTTAATGTTGAACTTCAACTGCCATTTCTCAGCCAATCTTCCTATTTTTTCTAAATCTTGCTGCAGTAGCATGCCTTGATTATTGCTATTAACCAACTTGCCAACCTTTTTATTATCTGGAAACTTGGACATTAGCCTGATACCTTCATCAATGTCATTAATAAACATAGACCCCAACGATGAGCCCAGCACTGAATCCTGGGGTACTCCAAAATGAAATTAGTCCATGATGAGTAGTGTCCATTAATAAGCACTCTGTGACTTCTCCCACACAACGATCCCTTTATCCATAGAATTAACTTACGCTTAATGCCAAGTGGTCCAATTTGTGCAGTGTTTTATGTGCAACAGCATCAAGTGTTCATGAAATCCAAGTATACGATATCAAAATTATTTTTTGCATTCAGATGACTAAGTGTTTGCTTACCTCCTTTGCTGTCGCCTTCAATATACTTGAATAAATTCCATCAACCCCAGGAGCCTATTTATGTTTAGGTTGTGCAATTTCTCTTCAACTTTCTTCGCAGTTATCACAAAATCATTTACCTGCTTGTTAGAGTTTGATAAACTTCTGTCACTCTTCCCTAAAGAATTCTTCATGTGTGAATATAGATGCAAAGTACCTGTTCAATTTGTCAGCAATCTGAGTAGGATCATCAACAATGGTAGTTGAACCACTGATATCAAGAGAACAGATGTGATTCTTCACCTTCCTTCTACTGTTTACTAAGTAAAGAAGTCTTTGCATTCTTTGCCAAAGACTTCTCATTATTAGCCGTAGCTTGCTTAACCTATTTTATGACTTGATTGACTAGTTTATATCTACCATAGGCTTCTGTTTCACCTGATACATTTATGCTGGCGCCTCCTTAGCCAGGTGGGAACGAGCAGCAGTGCGTAACACACGCTTCTTGATTAGACCGGGGTTCGAGCCCGTCACCACCAAATACGGAGGATGCGGAAAGGTCAGGGAATGACCACCGCATATTCCCGGAGCAATATGGCCTTAGTTGCTAATGCTCCTAAAAACCAAAATAACAACAACAACAACAATAACATTTATGCATCCCACGCATTTTTATTTCTGCCATGAGTGTCATTAGTTCATCTGCAACCAATTTAGATCTAAGCCCCGAACACTACTTCTTAATTCAGGTGCCTCCATAGCCAGGTGGGAAGGAGCAGCAGTGCATAGCACACGCTTCTTGATTAGACCGGGGTTCGAGCCTGTCACCACTAAATATGGAGGATGTGGAAAGGTCAGGGAATGACCACCGCATATCCTGGCGCAATATGGCCTTAGTTGCTAATGCTCCTAAAAACCAAACAACAACAACAACAACTTCTTAATTCGTATGAAAAGCCTAGTAGCTCTTGCAATTTCCCTGAATGCTTCTCATTTAGAATTTTTTGTTAGTAACATCATCAGTTGGTCCCACTGTATAGAATTTAAAAGCTCCCTGAAACCACTGTAGTCACCTTTACAAAAGCAAAAGCTCTTCACTTCTCTTTACCCTTGATGGTAGTTACATCTTTAATTAAATCCGATATCAGTACACTGTGATCAATGCCACCTAGTGATTCTTTTATCTGCAGATTCTTAAGTCATGAAACTTCTCTGCCGATAATTAGATCAATTTATTGCTTTCTCCGATGCTTCTCTGACATTGTGGTATAGAAAACAGTTAGTAATAGTATTCGCCATGTAGTGCAACGAAGACAGGCTTTTGCTGCATTGGCAAAAAAAAAAAAAAAAAAAAATCCCCAACCAAGTAGATAAGAAAACACAAACTATATGCTTTCCTCCTCTTACAGGTAAGCGTCCAGCAAACTTTTGAATTAATTCAAACTGTCGGCCTCAACTACCTGTGAGAACAACTTGTTCCAGCTATCAATGACTCACCGGCTAAAAGAAAACTTTCTACAATTTGATCTAAACCTCAAACCCCGTAATTTGAATTTATGACCCCTATTGTTTAGAACAGTGAGAATGCCGCCTTCATTCATTTTACTACTTTCTCTCAGAGCCTTATAAACCTCAATCAAGTCATTTCTGAGGTGTCTGGTTGTCAAGCTCTATAGCCCACATAATCGGAGTCTTTCCTCATTAGCATTAGCACTAGTATTAGTAGAGGCATATGATGCAAGAAAGCAAGCTTGTACAGCATCAGCCAGAAAAAACCCTTCCCATTTAACCATCCATTCACTCCAAAAGTTTGTCTAGTTCTGCCTTGAATTTATTTAAGCTGTCGACTTCCATAATGACAGATGGAAGTTTGTTCCAGCAGTCAAACACCTAAAGGTGAATTTCCACACAATCTATTCTTCAACTGACCTTCCTCACTTTGAATTTATGCCCCCTCAAGTGCATAATCTGAGCAAGAGGAAGAATCACATCAGCATTGATCTTGTTCAAACCATTCAAGGCTTATACATCTCAATCAGATAACCTTGCAGGTGTCTAGTCTCATACAGTTGTCCTGCTGATCTCAGCATCTGAGTTGCCTGTCTTTGAAACTTTTCAAGAAGCTTGATGTCTTTTTTCAGATGAGGTCTCCTTACTTGAACAGTTATCCAATAAATGCACAGATGTTTTGCTACAGTGTGATTGATGAATCCACAAGATCCAGTCAATACTTGGAAAGTTAAAATCTACCGCTATAAGACATTCTGATGTACTGACCGACTCTATTTCGCTGTATGGTGGTCTGTTTATTTATCATAGTCATTGGGTCCATTATACACTCCTACTGTTGTTTTTGTTTTCCTATTGTTTATGTGATACCAAACTGACTCAACGTTACACTGGCTACTCACATCAACTGAATGCATTGCTTTTCATTTAATATGCTTCTTAACTAAGAAACTTTATCCTTGACCCCACCTGCTATTCTGTTTGTCCTTACACATTGTACTTTCCATGTTCAAATTCTGCATCCCTTATGTCTGAGTTTTTTTAAAATTAAAACTCCAAACACGAAGGGTATTAGATACTACTTAGTACCTAGCATGAGTTGAAGATTGAGAAGATGAAAGAAGATACTTGATGACCTTAGACTTGAATTTCTGTAGATTGTGATTTTCAGGAAATGTATGAAGGAAGATTGTTTCAGAAAATGGAAGTTGAAGGAATAAATGAGAAAGAAGAAAATTGGTTTTGTCAGTTTGAAGTTGGACAGTAAAAGGATGCTGACTGGTTGTGGCATGTGTTTGGGCTGGTTTGGAAGAAAGAGAGAGCCAATCCAGAAGAACAATTCCCATGGCAGTATTTATGGAAAAGGCATGTAGCAGAAACAGAATGTCTGTGTGGCAAAGAATGGAGATGCTTTGTAAGGGAAGGTTAAATGCATATTAGACCCAAACGATTCTGATTATCTTGATATATTACAAAGCCCTTTTAGGATTTAGGTTTATTATATACCATTGAACTAACATATAGATTTCCAAAGCATATGGACACCCCCTGGAATCTGAAAAAAAAATAAGCTAATCCCATCATTGTGTGTACTTAAGGCCAAATGTTGGCTGATATGTTATTAAATATATCCTTTATCAATAAAAGGTCCTTTGAGCCATGCAGATATCTATTTACTTTTGACATTACTGGAAGTGAATCTTAAAAGATTCACTTCCAGCTCTGGCCAGCTTCATTTTTTTTGAACTCATTCTTAGCTTTCTTACGTTCCCTTCTTTTGTTATTCATTCTGAGGACTACTCAGTACATTTCTTACAGTACTTGGAAAGTTTAGTCTTTCATTGAAGTGATTGATGGCTGAATTAAAATATTTTGTGATGTGAATATATTCTAAAGCCAAAGCTTCTGATAGTATTTCATTATTTGCCATGACTTTTTCATATATATGAGAATGACTATTTTCTGTTTGGAAATAGTTAATTCTTATATATATATTAATGGGTATTAATGTCATATTTGGCCTCCCCTTGGCCATAATGGTTGCCTCAATGCATCATGTCTGCTCCTCATTCTAATGGTACTCCAATCCTATCTACCTGTAAAACAAACACTCCTCGGCTCTGTTAACAAAGTGGGCTGCTTTGGACAGTTCTGTTGGACTCTTTGCCCTAATTCTGCTTTCTAATTAATTCCAAAGATGAACACTTGAGTTTAGATTATGGTTCTGGGCTAGCTAGTGCAGTGTTCTGATGTTACTGTCTTCAGACCATGCATCCATAATCCTTTGTTTATGAAACTGAACTTTGTAATTTTGGAATGTGTAATGGTTGCTTATGTAAAATTGCCACAATTTTGGGGACAGAATCCAGACCAACAGTGGAAACATTGTTTTCTGGTAACCAGTCATAGCTCCAAACTCGCTGTTTCAAAGCATGTCAGTTTCTCTTGGGCAGTATTTATATGGTTGTTTCTTGGGAATAGAGAATTGTCCAGAGAATTGTGTAGGACAGCATTCATGTACTGCAGCCAATGGGTATAGGTCTTATCATCATTTGGGGCTGCAGCTCTTCCTAAAAATTCATCATATGCAACTCACTCTGTGTTCTGGAAACAGTTTTTTGGTAACTGATTGTAGCTTCAGACTCACTGTTTCAAAGTGTGTTGGCCTCTTTTGGGCAATATTTATCTTGTCATCTCTTTAACGTGCGCAGACATTTTTCTTATATGACATCTACCTTTTATTTCCCCCTGAATCACTGTTAACTCTTTACTTGCATTCATTGTTTTGCTTTTTATGAATCGAAAATGATGCATTTTCGATTCATAAAAAGCTAAAAATTGGGAACGTGTTTATCTCAATAGAAAGCGTCCTGCTTGAAAAATTTTCATAGACTTGCATATCTTATTATGTCATAAAGAGTGTATTGATAGAAGCTGGACTTTGTATTTTTAAACATCCTCTCTAAAGTTTTTATAAAGACACTTAACTTATCTAGGTTTGTCGAACAGTCATTGGTTTACTCTTTTCCATTTTTCTAATATTAACTATAACTGTGAACAGCTGTGATCATTTATTAAATGTAGGAAGGATTATCTGCTGAAGAGAAAACTACATGCCTCCTGAAAAAGGAATTATCCAGCACTAAAACTTTGAATCTCAATTTGGAAAAAGAATACAAAGAATGCAAAGAAAAGATGGGATCAGAAATTAAGAAGTATGAAAATAAGACAGCAGAATTAGATAATTTGTTAGTAGAAGAAAAAGAAAGGTATATATATTGTTTGTAATTATTTTTTATATTTATAAAACATATATTTCATATTTTTCTAAGTTAGAGAAGGAGACAATGCTTGTACCCATCTTCATGTCTGTGTTTGAGGGGGACATGTATGAGTACAAATGATCAGTATTGTCATTGCCATATGTGCTAAGTTGATTTGTAGATGTTGAGAGAGTAGATGTTTATAAGTGGACTATTTTTCTTACTGAGTAAATTTTTTACTGCCTGTATCAGGATTTTTCAATGTGAACAACAATCCAATATCACTAGTTATAAAGTGCCGTTATGCCATGGCACTGTCATTTTATGCTGAAAAAATAAAAGTAAATACTATTTTGTATTCATTAAAGATTTATAATTATTTTGTTTATTATTGATTTGTATTTATAACTGGTGTTATTAATGATTAAATGTCATTTAATGGAGTCATATTCATAAGTCAACAGAATGAAGAAACTTGCCACTCTAAAACTGGTTCTCATTGCATATAGCAAATAATTCATGCATGTGCCTGCTGGCCATGGGCGCTGGCAGAATATTTTTCAAGGTGGTGCATGTGAGAATAAATTTTTTGTTCACCAAATTTTCTTCAAAATAAATTAATGAAAATATTAAAAATTTTGTATTACTTCAAAATCCAAAGGGTCCTTGCATCATGCTGCCAGCGCCCATGATGATGGAACTTTGGAATTTTTCTCCTGTTGACTGAAAGATTACTGAAATGTGCCACAGAAAAATTGACTCTAGTTTGTATTCTTGTTTGCTTTTGTAGTGTTTATTCACAATGAATTATATAATTAGTTTATTGAAAAAACAAACTCTTTCATCTGTCATAAGATAATGAATTTGAAGTTAAATGATTAGGCAGATCTCTACCTGATTTAAATATTGTGGAAAAGCAGTGTTCTAATGAAAAAAAAATATATTTTCATTATGGCACTACCAGTTCAATCGTCAGTGGTTGCTACTGCAATAAACCAAAATCATTTTGGGTGTGTCTAGGAAGTTCTGCATCTAGATGGATGCTAAACTTGAGCTCTGCTAATTTTTTGAATTGCAATATATACTGAATAGTCAATTTATCAGGTACACCTCTTTTCATGAAATGGAGTGCTCCCTCAGAAACAGCATCATGTGTTCTTACTGCATATAAAGCAGGTGGGCAGCTATATAGGGATGCAGTATCTTTGCAATTCAGTGTGAGAATGGGCAACATGAAGGATTTAAGCCATTTTGAAAGTGGTATGGCAGTTGATTTCAGACATGCCAGTATGAGTATCTTGGAAACTGCAATTCTGCTGGGTTTCAAGTACAGCTTCATATTAGGTATATTGCAGTTAGTCCAATAACCAAGTAACATCCAGCCAACTGCAATCCTGTGGTCAGAAACATCTTGTTGTTGCGAGAGGTCAGTGGAAGCTGACAACAGTTTTTCAGGATAACAGAAAAGATACAGTCAGTTAAATAACAACCCAGTTCAATAGTAACAAATGAGACATCTCAGAACACACAACTCGTTCCAGAATTAGGTATCACAGCCAACAACCAAACTGGGTTACACTCCTGTCAGCAGAAAACAAGACGATACAGTTATAGTGGACTAAAGAATGGTAACACTGGAAAGTGGAGGATTGGAAAAATGCTGCCTATTCTGTTGAATCGCAGTTACTACTGTTTCTCACTAATGGGATAAACAGAATATGTCAAAAACATCATGAGTCCATAAACTCACCTTGCCAGGTATCAGCAATACAGCTTGGTTGTGGTGGTGGTGGTGGTATAATGGTGTGAGAAGTGCTTTCGTGGTGTACATTGGGCCCATTGATACCAAAAGGAGCAACAGTTGGATGCCACAAGTTTAAAAAAATATATATATGTTAGGGGGGTTACCCAAGAACAACCTCGTCCACTCATGTGTATTAGAACATGCACAATTTATGGATATTATAATGTCCATAAATTGTGTGTATTCTCTAGCCAGCTTGCCTGTTTTTGCTAGATGGAAAACTTAACTTTCTGGGTGGGGAGAAACCTTGTTATTCCTGCCTCAGACCAACTAACTCAGCCACCCAGTGAAAATGCTCATAAAAGGTTCTTGTCATTGGCAAGATTTGAACCTAGGCATTTTCCACCTAGTGTGGGGAGGATGATGATTGTAACCACTGTGCTACGCTACATGGAGGAGATGCCACAGGTTATCTGGAAATTTTTTCTGACCAGGTACACCCCTTTCATGGCTACAGTGTATTTGTCTGCAAATGGGTTCTACTAACAGGATAATGCACCATATCACAAGGCAAGAGTTGTACAGAACTGGTTCCAGAAACAGCAGAGTGAATTCAGCCTACTGTGTTGGCTTCTCCAGTCACCAGATCTCATTCCAATTGAGTAGCTGTGGAAGAGCTGTATGGAAGAAAATTGAGGCATTTGAAATGTGGTGTTAAGGGAGAACACTGCATGTTTCTTATCTTGATCGAAGAACAAATGAGTGGGTATTGAATAAAATTGGCAGGCCTAAAATTCTTCTTCATAACATCAACAGAAGAAAACTTAAATTTTTTGGACACATAGTAAGGCAGGAAAACTTTCTATTGAAGAATATAATGGAAGGAAAAATTGAGGGGAAGAGGTGCAGAGGAAGAATGAACTTTTGGGTGTGACATTTTGCTACGCCGTTCACATAGCACATGATCGATTCAGTTGAAGGAATTTGTTGGTGGCCACAACAGCTCCTCAGGGAGCTATGTGACTGGAAGAAGAAGAAGGGCTGAGGTGGAATGAGCTTTGCAAAGTAGAGATCTCCAACCATCAAATTTGAAACAACTATGATAAGCATTTGAGTTAATATGGACCAGCAGCTGTGTGGCATGTTATGTTGCCTTGTTGAGTCCTTGTCATGAAAGATCCAGGTTGTTCTGAGGGATAGTGCAGGATGACATACTCACTATTGGGAAGGTGTACCTAATAAAGTTGTTACCCATTGTTTTATGATGAGCAGAAATGATGTACAAAGCCACTGCATTCTTTGAGCTGTTTGAAAAGTTCCGAAAAAAAAAAAAAAAAAAATGTGATTCTTTTGGCTGTGGTACATTTATGAAATTAATGGACTTTGAGCATGTACTTTTTTGGAGTATGTTCAAAAGAATACTCAAAATGCCTTTTTTTTTTTTTTTTTTTTTTTTTGGAAATTATTGAATCTGTTTGTGCATTTAGAATTTAGAGGTGTATTAGCATGTTTCATAGTTATTCACCATGAAACAAGCATGTTTCATACTTATTCACCATACAAATTATCAAAAAAGAAATAATAAGAAATATATATTTCTACATAGTTTTACATTCTGATGCAGCCC
Organism: Mastigoproctus giganteus; assembly: GCF_048544385.1. Lineage (NCBI taxonomy): Eukaryota > Metazoa > Arthropoda > Arachnida > Uropygi > Thelyphonidae > Mastigoproctus > Mastigoproctus giganteus. The sequence goes on along the minus strand of NC_143587.1, from coordinate 101,779,718 downwards.
TAAAGCAACTGGGGGAGATTACATTTTTGTTATAGCTCCTTTTTTTTTTTAGTGACTAATATATACTTGATATCGATGGTTCAACTGTTGATAATCCTGCTCAGGTAGCTAACAAACTAAATGAATATTTTGCATCAACATTCACACATGAGGAGTTATTCAGCGAAGGGAATGCCAGAGGTGTATTCAATTCTGGCAGTAAGCTAGATAATCTTGTAATAACTGAGAGTAAAGTGGAGGAGAAATTGTTGAAGATAAACACAAGAGAGGCACCTGGGGTGGATGGGATCTATCCAGTTATATTAAAGGAGGCAGCAAAGGAAGTAAGCAAACCCTTAGCCATAATTATGAGAGCTTCCTTGGACTCAGGGGAGGTACCCATGGACTGGAGATGTGCAAATGTGACCCCAATTCACAAAAGAGGATCAAAGGCTGACACAAGTAATTATAGACCTGTGAGTTTAACTTCTGTTCCAGGAAAATTAATGGAGGCTCTGGTTAATGAAGCACTGCAGGATCATCTAGACAAGACTTCAGTTATAGCTCGGACACAGCATGGTTTTGTTAAGGGAAAGTCTTGCCTGACCAATTTGATTGGATACTATGATGCAGTCACAAAAGAACTGGATGCAGGGAATAACTTTGAAATTATATATTTGGATCTTAGAAAGGCTTTTGATACTGTTGCACATGGAAGACTGCTGCATAAATTGGAGCAGTGTGGTATTGGAGGCAAATTGCTGCTATGGATAAAGGGATGGTTGAGGGGGAGAAGACAGAGAGTGATAATCAATTGACACTGCTCATCATAGACTAATGTTATTAGTGGAGTCCCTCAGGGTTCAGTGTTGGATCCATTATTGTTTTCTGTATTCATAAATGATTAGTGAATGGAACAAAGGGTTGCTCTTATGAAGAAAGGCTTAAGTTTTGCAAATTACAGTGTCTGGAGACTAGGCACCGGCGAGGTGATCTGATAGAGATGTATAAAGCCTTCAATGGTTTGAGCATGCTCAATGCTGATGGTATTCTTCCTCTTGCTCAGAATAATCACCTGAGAGGACATAAATTCAGATTGAGGAAAGACAGATGTAGGATAGATGTGCGGAAATTTGCCTTTAGCCAGCGGGTGGTTGGTTGGTGGAACAGACTTCCTTCCCTTGTTGTGGAAGTTGATATCCTAAAATTTAAGGCTCAGCCGGACAGGTATTTCGAACGAATGGAGGGGGGAAATGGAAGTGTGTTTTTTTTTTTTTTTTTTGTTTTTTTTTGCTGATCCTGCATAAGCTTGCTTTCTTGCATCATATGCCTCTGCTAATGTTAATATTAATCACAGTTAACAATGTGTTGTGGATTTGATGTGGTAGCATACAGCCCTGGTCTCACAACATGCAACTTATGAACCGGTGGGTATAGAAGTTACACCAGAAACACAGCCAATCACGGTATGATATTTTACTCATGCGGTAGGCATCATCTAGGCATATCCTTCCCCCACTTTCAGATGCCAACACAACTTACATGCTTCTAAACCCTATGATAAATAAAACTGCATCCAGTTATAGGAACCTGATAAGTGAGCACTGTGACCTTTTCTTCATTGCAAACCATGAAGAGATGCTTACAACTTTTCTTTATGTTTTGGGACTTGCTGTTTGAATATTCTCTTCACAAAAGATGCCATAGGCTAGACTTTTCCTTGTTTGTAATGTAATAACCACAGTCCCTCCCCCAATCCTTACCTGTCTGGAGGTGAGTCTTTTTCTGATCATGGTCCTTTTACATTATACAAATGTAATTGGCTGAAAAACGTTTATTGCTCACATGACACTGTTGTGCCACATGTACAAAATAAGTCATGTAACTAATAAAAGTTTTAGGCATAACAAACTGCAGTAAATGTCATAAATCCATTTAAGTCACATCCAACCTGCTAACTTTAATGGTCTAAAGTTTTTTGTATGTGTCCTAAATTGATTACAGCACCATTTTCTTAGGTATGGAAAAATACATCTGATGCCTTTTCGTGTAGTATGCTTGTTGATATACAACCTTTGTTTGGTGAATTATAGTCGTTAGTTGATCTTTTCCTGTAAACTATAATGCCCTGAACAATGACAATAACAGCAGCTTGTTGACTGCAACACTGAATTACTGTTATTCTAATGATAAAATGGCCTATCTTTGTAGCTAAAACTTCTGCTACTAAGACTATTAGAATATCTCCGAAATCTAGAGTATCCTCAATTTCTCAAAGGCCTTTGACAATAAGCAAAACTTGCATGAGGCATGGGGGGAATTCAGGAAGTATCTGTTAGGATCAGCTATCCACAAAGTTTGTGTACTTTTTTAATAAAGAAAACTTAAAGCACTCAAGGCGATATTGCTTGACAGTGGAGTCTCCTTTTTCGGTGACTTCAGAAGATTTTTCACCACAACTTGATCTGTAAGGGTAGGTGTGCTTATGTCACCAGACATGAATCATCATTATTCCTGTATTTCAAAAATCCTGTATGAAGGAGATTGGTGTACTCAATTATACTGGTTATAATTGAATTCATAGCTGCCATGATTTTTACTTCTTCCTCCTTGGGATTGCTGGCTATCCCATGGATGCTTCAGTTCCTTTTGAAATTAGTCAACCTATTTATTCTCAATGGCAATTTATAATAAGGTCCTTGCTCAGTGCCCTTTCTCACAAGCATGAGATTCCTATTTCATTAAACTCGTTATTCCTATTTCATTAATCTCGTTATTCAGCGAGCGGAATGCCAGAGGTGTATTCAACTCTAGCAGTAAGCTACAGAATCTTGAAATAACTGGGAGTAAAGTGGAGGAGAAATTGTTGAAGATAAACACAAGAAAGGCACCCGGGGTGGATGGGATCTATCCAGTTAAATTAAAGGAGGCAGCAAAGGAAGTAAGCAAACCCTTAGCCATAATTATGAGAGCTTCCTTGGACTCAGGGGAGGTACCCATAGACTGGAAATGTGCAAATGTGACCCCAATTCACAAAAGAGGATCAAAGGCTGACACAAGTAATTATAGACCTGTGAGCTTAACTTCTGTTCCAGGAAAATTAATGGAGGCACTGGTTAAAGAAGCACTGCAGGATCATTTAGACAAGACTTCAGTTATAGGACTAATAGATTAACAAGGACTAATAGATTAACAGTAGCCACTGGCAGAGGTGAAAGTGATTCTTGCACTGCTTCTATTGGAATGAGCCGCAGCCTGGAAAATAAGATGCAGGATATTTCAGAGACTGCTGGGAATCATTGGGGTACAAGTAAACACATGGGTTGTGTTAGGGTAGCTAAGAAAAAGAACAGGTGCATGTATACTTGTGTGTACACCAATGCTAGGAGTTTAGTAAATAAATTTGATGAATTTGAGGTATTGCTCAAAACATCAAAGGCAGATATTGTGGGGATTTCAGAGACGTGGTGTCACACAGATATAAGAAATGCAGAACTGGAATTTGGGGAGTACAATGTCTACAGAAAGGATAGACAGGATAGGAAGGGAGGAGGGGTTATGCTATTAGTTAAAAAACACATAAAATCCAAGGAAGTGAAGCCAGTCGACATCGCTGGACAGTGCAGTGTCGAGTCAGTTTGGTGTGACATAAGCATTGGGAGATCAAAATTGAGAGTAGGAGTGTGCTATAGGCCTAATGACTCTGATGAGTATAATAAGAAACTGTTCGGAGAAATAGAGTGGGCCAGTAAATCAGAGAGTCTTATAATGGGGGATTTTAATTTCCCAGATATTGACTGGAATTTGGGGGCTGGTCACTCACACAGTAGCAAGGCTTTTGTGGATTTATTGGATGATTGTTTTCTACATCAGCATGTTCGGGAGGCAACTAGAGGGAGTAATACTCTTGATTTGATTATCAGTAGTGATTCTTCATGCATTAAGAATCTGCAGATAAATGAACCACTTGGTGGCAGTGATCACAGTGTGCTGAAGTGGGAGTTACTCAAAGAGGTAACTACCATTAGGGGTAAAGGGAAGGGGTATTGCTTTCGTAAAGGCGACTACAATGGACTGAGACAGTATTTAAATTCTATACAGTGGGATCAACTGATGATATTGCCAACAGCAAATTCAAAATGGGAAGCATTCAAAGAACTTATCGTGGAAGCTACTAGGCTTTACATACCAACTAAGAAATATTGTTCAAGGTTTAGGCCTAAATGGTTGTCAGATGAACTAATGAGGCATATGGCAGAGAAGAAAAATGCATGGGATACATACAAATTAACACGTGACACGGACGCCTATGATAGATACAAGTTGATCTGTAACCAAGTTACAAAGGAGGTTAGGCAGGCGAAGGCAGATTACGAGAGATCCTTGGCAAGGGATGCGAAGAAAAACAGCAAAGAGTTCTTTACTTATGTAAACTCTAGAAGGAAGGGGATGAATCAGATTGGTCCACTTGAGATCGATGGGTCAACTGTTGATGACCCTGCTCGGGTAGCTAACAAACTAAATGAATATTTTGCATCGACATTCACACATGAGGAGTTATTCAGCGAGGGGAATGCCAGAGGTGTATTCAATTCTAGCAGTAAGCTAGAGAATCTTGTAATAACTGAGAGCAAAGTGGAGGAGAAATTGTTGAAGATAAACACAAGAAAGGCACCTGGGGTGGATGGGATCTATCCAGTTATATTAAAGGCGGCAGCAAAGGAGGTAAGCAAACCCTTAGCCATAATTATGAGAGCTTCCTTGGACTCAGGGGAGGTACCCATTGACTGGAGATGTGCAAATGTGACCCCAATTCACAAAGGGGGATCAAAGGCTGACACAAGTAATTATAGACCTGTGAGTTTAACTTCTGTTCCCGGAAAATTAATGGAGGCACTGGTGAAAGAAGCACTGCAGGATCACCTAGACAAGACTTCAGTTATAGCTCGGACACAGCATGGTTTTGTTAAGGGAAAGTCTTGCCTGACCAATTTGATTGGATACTATGATGCAGTCACAAAGGAACTGGATGCAAGGAATAACTTTGATATTATATACTTGGATCTTAGAAAGGCTTTTGATACTGTTGCACATGGAAGACTGCTACACAAATTGGAGCAGTGTGACATTGGAGGCAAATTGCTGCTATGGATAAAGGGGTGGTTGAGGGGGAGAAGACAGAGAGTGGTAATCAATGGACACTGCTCATCGTGGACTAATGTTATTAGTGGAGTCCCTCGGGGCTCAGTGTTGGGTCCATTATTGTTTTTTGTATTTATAAATGATATTGATGATGGTATATCAAGCTTAATGTCCAAGTTTGCAGACGATACAAAGGTTGGCAGGGTTGTCAAGGACACTACTGACACTATGCTGCTGCAACAGGATCTGGAAAGGTTGAGCAGATGGGCTGAGAGGTGGCAAATGAAGTTTAACATTGACAAATGTAAAGTACTACACATGGGAAACAGCAACCCCAGAGCAACGTATCAACTCTGTGGTACTACACTGACAGTGGTAGAGAATGAACGGGACTTGGGGGTGGTTGTGCAGGCAGATATGAAGTTCTCTGAGCAGTGCAGACGGGCTGCAAGAGTAGCTCATGGAGTATTGTCAATGATATACAGGAATTTTTCCAGCAGGGATAAGGAGGTGATTATTCCATTGTATAAGGCAATGGTCAGGCCACACACCTAGAGTACTGTATACAGGTCTGGAGGCCTCATTTCAAGAAGGATGTAGAGCTGCTGGAACGAGTACAGAGAAGGGCAACAAGATTAGTGAATGGAACAAAGGGGTGCTCTTATGAAGAAAGGCTTAAGTTTTGCAAATTACAGTGTCTGGAGACTAGGCACCAGCGAGGTGATCTGATAGAGGTGTATAAAGCCTTGAATGGTTTAAGCATGCTCAGTGCTGATGGGATTCTTCCTCTAGCTCAGAAAAATCACCTGAGAGGGCATAAATTCAAATTGAGGAAAGACAGATGTAGGATAGATGTGCGGAAATTTGCCTTTAGCCAGCGGGTGGTTGGTTGGTGGAACAGACTTCCATCCCTTGTGGTGGAGGTTGATAGCCTAAATAAGTTTAAGGCTCAGCTGGACAGGTATTTTGAACGAACAGAGAGGTGAAGTGGATTTTTTTTTTTTTTTTTTGGCTGATGCTGCATAAGCTTGCTTTCTTGCATCAAATGACTCTACTAATGCTAATGCTAAACCTGTCTTCTATTACTCATAGTCATTCAGCACTTCAGGGCACTCACGATAAGCTCATTGTTGCCTAAAAGCTAGAAAAAAGTCCTTTTGCCAATGATAAAAAACCAGTTCCTTTCTCAGTAGCCTCCCTAAATCCATAATGTTATAAAAAAGAGGGCTGTGATTATGAACTGTCCATCCACAACCAGCTCTATCTTCTTTACTTTTTATACTAATGCAGAAATGGCTATCCATGTGCACCTTGATTTCTGTTTAGCATTTGACACTGTGTTCTAATATTTCTTAGCCTTTTGAAGGAACACTGTTGTGCATTTGGTGATCTATTCATCTTGTGTCCTCTTCAAATGAGCCATCTATCTCCAATGCAGCCATGAAGGTTTTTCTGTAGTATCACTTTGGAAGATTGAGTATTCAGAGGTGTCACAATGTTAGGTCTGTTATTTCATTCCTCCTGAATCCTGTCCTTCAGGATCAAGATGATTGCATGAGCTACACTAATGATTTAAAGCACTTTGCAACCATTTATTCCTTCAATAATATGAAAAAAATTATTGTTTGCACAGATAACTCATTTGCTCTGTTGTCAGCATACTTTTCTCAACATTTTCTCCATATTAATCTGGAGAACTCATTGATAGTAGTTGGCTCCCTGTAGCCCTGTCCACTAGAAGTCAATTGTGAAGTTAACATTTTACAGATCTCTAGAAATTACAGACCCAGTAGTTTTGGTAATTACCAAGAGGTGCTCATAGTGAACTGTGTCATCTCTGATGGTGTGTCAAGCATGGACTACTACTGTTACTAGTAAAATACTCTGTTTTTATCCACTGGGAAAAAAAAAAAAGCCACACTTAAAATCAGATATAGTGATCACAAGTTTTGTAAATTTGTAATTGTACTTAATGTGCATTGTGACGAGTTTGCATAATTACTGTGAAGATTTTGCCATTAACCTAAAGTGACTTGTAAATAGATTAATGAAAGTGGTGCAATTTTTCTTTAAGTATAATCTGCTAATGTCTCAGAATATTTTCATTACATTTATTTCATGTTTACCGCAGTATAATAGACTTGACTTAAGTACAATACTTCTCCTTCATATTTAGAGGAGTAGCCATTCTGATGAGTCTGGATAAAGCATCAGAAGAAATCAGTGAGATAAAACAAAGCAGAGGTAATGAATATTCCATAAGTAAAACACTCAGTATTTTAATTTTTTAATAATTTACTTTTCAATAATATGTCTCAGAAGGTAAACTTTGCAGATACAGAAACTATAAATGGTAATTCAGATTTTTGTAGACATCCTTTCAGTGACCTCACAGTAGCACAGTGGATGCAATTGCTGTCCCTCACTACCTTGTAGAAAGCACTTTGGTTAGAATCCTGTTAAGTTGGGAGGAATTTTTATGGGTGTTTTTTCACACCTTGGCCAAATTAGTTGTCTTGGGTGAGGGTTGCACAGTTCCCCCTTCCTCTTTCGATAAACTTGGGTTATTCGTGCAGAAAATAGACAAATCAATCAAAGAATATATGGATAATACACAGAAACCTCATGTTGCTAGTTGCTTTGGTGCAAAAAAGCACCAAAATAAAAGTTATTTTCACCAAAGCAACTAAGGCTACGAGGCATGTGTGTTGTCTGAAAATTTCAATTTATTTTGTGGTTAGTGGTCTGTTTTTTTGTGTGAAAAATACTCAAGCTAAGCATTTCTTCTAATGGTAATGATAATTGAGGCTACACTCGAATTCTAAATTACTGATGGAACTGATATTCTTGTCACTTGTGAGTGAAATGTGGTGAATTTCAGCTAAGTCCAGTTCTACCTTGGCCAGATCCTCTGCTTGCACCATCATGCTGAGATGGTTAGTAACAATTGTTTTTCATATGCAAGGTTCATAATATTATAAATGTCTAGCAAAGTGGAGATGACCACCACGGCATGAATGTCTATGATACTATACAATACTGGGTTGTAGATGGCTCTTACCACCCGGGTCTACTTTGTGTAAATGGAGGTTGGAAGTGACCAGAATCATATTTGGCCTTCAAAACAGTGCTCTAATCTCTTCCCAACTCCTCTGACATGCATTATCAGTCCTGTCTTTTGTGGCTATGAGAGGCACATGTTAAGATCCTACATATTTTTCATTATGAAGAGCTATACAGCTTTAAAATGGTTTTTGTTGGTTGGTCACTGGAGATAGCCCATGGTACCAAAACCAATATTGGTAACTCTCTTAAGATCATTTTATTGCAGAGGTACTCAAAGTACAGCCCACAGGCCAGATCTGATCCTCAACAAGGTTTTACTTTGGTCTGTAAAGGAATTATGCAAATTATGACTAGTCAAGTTAGACACTTTGGTCTAATTGGACTAGTCATATAAGGTCAATATTTTACCTGTAGCCTCACATGCTATCAGTCCTTCAAGGCTGTACAGATATAAACATGCATTTTGATATCTACATTTTGATATACGCAGGTGACACATTTGCAGTTGCTTCGAGATAATTTCTTAAAGTTTAAATAGCAAAAGTTCCTTTTGTTGGTATTTCTAGTTCCTTTTGTTGATATTTATAATTAAATTAAAAAAGAATTTTTCTTAGTAAATTAAATGCTGCAGTTTAGTTATGTTAGTTTTTGAGGAAGACACCACATCTTCATTAGCTTTTATAGAACAAAACCAACCCTTTTCTTACTTGGCCTGTGGAGTTTCAAAAAATCTCCAGTGCAGCCATTTGATTTAAAAGAATTGAGCACCACTGATCAGCACATGGGTTGACACCCTTTTAAGAGAGGTGTGCCAAGTTGATTTTAGTGTACCTGCTTGAATGCTTGGTTCTCTTGGCTGTAGGGCCTCTGGTGCTAATGGTAATTTTTTTTTTTTTTCTCTTTTCAAATCAGGAAGGGTAGAGAGGTTTTCTGTCTATATAGAAAATACCTGATGTTAATTGCAAAAAAAGGTGTGTGCAAGGTGAATGGAAGTTTTTGAAATGTATTTCGACATCACCTTAAAATTAAGTTGAAAACTGATCAGGCCTACCTGCTTTATGATTTATGATGACTTGACTTGATGACTTTTATGAACTTGGCTTAATGACTTTTATGATGTCTTGCCTGGAAAGTTTCAAGGCCTTGAACCGTATTTCTTAATTGGTATGAAAAGCCTAGTAGCTTCAATGATTAATTCCTCGAATGCTTTCCACTTAGAATTTGTTGTTGGTAATGTCATCAGTTGGTCCCACTGAACAGAATTTAAAAATTGTTTGAGATCACTGTAGTCACCTTTGTGGAAGCAAAAACCCTTTCCTTTACTCCTGATGGTAATTATATCTTTAAGTAAATCCCACATTAGTACACTGTGATCACTGCCACCTAGTGGTTTTTTATCTGCAAATTCTTAATGCACAAATAATCACTGCTGATAACCAGATTAAGAGTATTATCCTCTCTGGTTGCCTCTCGAAGATGCTGCTGCAGAAAACAATGCTAGAGTGCGAGTGACCAACCCATAGGTTCCAGTCAGTCAATATTTGGGAAGTTAAAATCCCCCACTATAACACAATTTGATTTACTGGCCCATTCCATTCTATTTCTCTGTACAATTGTTCATTGTACTCATTAAAGTCATTAGGCCTATAAAACACTCCTAGTCTCATTTTTTTTTTTTCCCCAGTGCTTATGTCACACCGAATTGACTCAACATTGCACTCTCCATCTATGTCAACTGGATGCACTTTCATAGATTTTGTTTTTCTTAATTAACAGCATTAACTCTCCTCCCTTCCTATCCTGTCTATCCTTTCTGTACACACTATATTCCCCAAATTCCAATTCTGCATTCCTGATATCTGTGTTACACTATATCTCTGATATCCCAACAATATCCATCTTCGATATCTTGACCAGCACTTCAAATTCATCAAAATTGATTTACTGTACTTCTAGCATTGGTGTACATGCAAGTATACATGCATCTATTCTTATTCTTAGTTACCCTAACACAGCTCATGTATTTATTTGTTTCATGATGATGCCATCAGTCTCTGAAACCCCCAGCACCCTGCCCTCTAGGCCACTGCTCATTCTAAAAGAAGTGGTGCAAGAATCACCTTCACCTCACCTCTGCCGCTACTTTTAACCTTTAAGTTTGTGAATCCCCCCAAGCTAGCAGTTTTACAACCCACCTAATGCTGCCTCGATAGCATCAGCAAATGCTCTTTCACCCCCTTCTATTTAAGTGTATCTCATCCTTGTAGGAGCAGTCTGTCCTGTTAACAAGCACAGACTACGCTGAAAAAAATTCAACCCCATGAGCCTTGCACAATCCCTCCAGGCTCTCATCATATACTCCCTCGTATCATGTCTGGGCAGACTTACAGACACTTAAATTTAACTCTAACTCATGACTTTTTTTCCAATGTTGACTTGTACTTGTTAAGTAAATTTGTAGTTCTACTCTTAATGTCATTAGTGCCAACGTGTACAACAATATCACCCTTTGTGCCTTTAAAATATGATATCTGTTCTACAGCATCAACTTTTGTCCCTGGCAGACATACCCTGATCCTATTCCATCTATCCTTTTTACACAATATATTATCCGTCTCCCTGACAATAACTAACTCCTGTAGCACAGCACATTATGCCTTGAAGATTGCCACTGTGTTCCTGATGCACAAGAGTGAGCTCTGATGTTGAGTTGGGCAGCTGAGAGCTTGTTTAGCTTCCTCCATATTAATTCCTTCAAGGGCATCTATCCTCACCTCAAGCTCTCGCGGACTCCATCAGAATGCTGAGTTGCCGCCTAATTTCCAGACACTCCCTGCACCTAGCACACACACAAATCATATTCAGATTTGTGAACAGAATAGATCATGTGCTGTTACAGAGAGTTTGGCAAACATTTCACAAGTTGCACATTTTTTGGAAAATCGCCCCCCTCAGTTCTCCCACAGCACTCCTGCCACTTTTTGCCCATTGCTTTGCTGCTCTAGTCTGGGGAATGATATTGAAAATTAATAAGATCAATATTTAATTAATTAATTATCAATACTACACTATATAATAGAATCCTAAATGCAGTGATACTTATTACGCTATCTAATTTTATGTTAGAGCTACTTATTTACCACAATTAAAAATTTGAATTCCTTACCACTCTCTATATGAAAACAATGGCTGCAAGATTCAAATGAAACAACGGTTTTTTGTATATTAAGTAGTAACCTACAAAAACTCTACATAAATTAAAAATAAAAATAACCAGCGTAACCTGAGCTAGATATCATCATTCTTTTTCTTGGTGATTCCTCCCCCACCATCTCTCTCTTTCAGGGTAACTCATTTTTTTTTTTGCTGGTGTAGCATAAACCGCAGGCTTCCTTGCACCAATATGGCTAATTATAATAATAATAATAATAACTAGAACTATAAAGCATAGTTCTAGTTACGCTGGTTAATTAAGCTGGTCAGTTAAGTAAATAAAATGGCAAACATCACGTTTTTGGAACCTGTAATTTCACACCTGGAATTTGTAAAGAGAGTCAGTGCCCTCTCCTCTCAAAGTTCTCCTCTTTACAAAGATGCTTTGTAAAGCTATGTTGCTAAAGGAGAAAGGTCTATGCCTGGCTTCAAAGATGTTGTTTGGATTATGACTGACTGGTCTGTGACTGACTTTGTTGTTTGGACCAAATCAACAGGCAATTGCAAATTGAAACATTTGCTAATTTATAATGTTGAGAATCCAAGAGCAATCAAGGGTTTACTCAAAACAACTGTTCCAGTAATTTGGAAATCTTGTGCTAGTTCCGTAGTTCCTGTACTTGTTAAGTAAATCTGCAGTTCTACTCTTAATGTAATTAGTGCCAATGTGTACAACAATATCACCCTTTGTGCCTTTAAAAGATGAAATCTGCTCTACAGCATCAACTTTTGCCCCTGGCAGGCATACCCTGCTCCTATTCCATCTATCCTTTTTACACAATATATTACCCGTCTCCCTGACAATAACTAACTCCTGTAGCAATATTCAAATATTGTTGACTGCAATGATATTTGAAGATTGGTTTGTGCATCATTCATACCAGATGTCACAAAATATTATACTGACAATTATCTTCCCTTTAAAGCAATGCTGCTTATGGACAGTGCACCAGGTCATCCTGCAATGCTTCAATACCACTATCCTAACATCAAGATAATTTTCCTGCCTCCCAAAATGATCCACTTCTTCAGCTGATGGATCAAGGAGTCATTTCATCTTCAAGGCATACTATCTTCGGCAAACATTTGAAAAGCTGATTGAAGTGGTGCACAAAGAAAATGGACCAATGGTTAGAGAATTTTGGAAGAAATTCCACATTTTGTATGGTTGAAAACCATCAAAGTTTTCAATGAATCCAACCTAAGGGGTGTTCAGAAGAACTCTTCCCTCAATTTGTTCATGATTTAGAAGACATTTAAAATCCTGTAGAATGTGCAATTGAAACTGTGGTAGAGATTGCAAGTCGATTGCAGCTAGAGGGTTCTCTTGATTATGTGACTGCATTGTTAAATGCACAGTTAAATCCACAAAGAAGATCTTGTCAATGAGAATCTTGTTGAAATGGTAGAGAAAGGGATCATTGACAAAGAAAGAGAAGTTTGAAGAAGTTGCAACGCCACCTGAATATACTGTTCAGAGACTTTTGGAAGCATTTGGACACTTTGAATCTGCACTGAAAATTTTCTGAGATAGATGACCCAAACTTTGAACACAGTTCAAAGATAATTGTGGTAATAAGGAATGATTATGCATACAACAGGGAGATTTATAATGAGGAAAAAGGCATTTTCATTTAAAAAAATTACTGGACTTTTATTTGAAGTCACTCAATCCTCAAATGAAAGCAGTTTCCCTTCAATCTGCTTCTTCCCCAAACTATTATTCAACACACCCTGTGAACTTTCTGAGTGAAGGTTTTAAAAGATCTTTAATATGTGCAGATTTGTTTGTGTTTATTTATATTTTTGTGGTTTGTTTTTTAAGTTTTTCTTTTAAACATAAATGTTTTTAAATGCACTTTTTTTTAGTTTTATATTCCTTTTCTGTATTTCAGTGATGAAAATTGGCATTTTAGTAAAAGCACATTTCATATTTTAAAAATTACTGAGATGGCTGGTGGCATTCACTTTTGTGAGCACACTGTTGAGCAGCAAGACCAATTGATGTGAATCGTGAGAGGCATGCGTGCTAAGCATGTTTACTAGTCAACTGCGTGCCTGTCAAAGTGAACACCACCAGCTACTTCTGCATTGTACCATTTGAAATGTGCTTCAAGGAACAGAATCTCAAATAATAATATTATATAAGTCCATGGGATTTTGGGGTTCAACGTATGCCTGTTGTCCAGGAAACAACTAGGTCATAAGAGGTCTGCTGTATATGAATATATACTATGAGAGTTTGAGGAGTAGGATAGATGCCCTTGAAGGAATTAAAATGGAGGGGCCAAACAAGCTCTCAGCTGCCCAACTCAACACCAGAGCTCACTCTTGTGCATCAGGATCACAGTGGCAATCTTCAAGGCAGAATGTGCTGGTCCCACAGGAGTTAGTTATTGTGGGTGACTCTATTATCAGGGAGACGGGTAATATATTGTGTGAGATGATAGATGGAATAGGACCAGGGTATGTCTGCCAGGGACAAAAGTTGATGATGCTGTAGAGCAGATATCATCTTTTAAGGGCACAAATGGTGATGTTGTTGTACACGTTGACACTAATGACATTGAGTAGATCTGCAGATTTACTTAACAAGTACAGGTCAACGTTGAAAAAAAAAGTCATGAGTTGAGGGTTAAATTTGAAAGTGTCTGTAATTTTGCCCAGACATGATAGGAGGACTTATATGATGAGAACCTTGTCAATCAATTCGGCACTTGAGGGACTGTGTAAGGATCATGGGGTAGAATTTTTTTCAGCATGGTCTGTGCTTGTTAACAGGAGAGACTGCTTGTACAGAGATGGTATACACCTAAATAAAAAGAGTGCAAGAATATTTGCTGATGCTATCGAGGCAGTGTTACATGGGTCTGAAAACTGTTAGCTTAGACAGATTCACGGACTAATAGATTAACAGTAACTGCAGGCAGAGGTGAAAGTGATTCTTGCACTGCTTCTATTGGAATGAGCAGCAGCCTGGAAAGCAAGCTGCCGGGTATTTCAAGATGCTGAGAGTCATCATGGAACAAGTAAATACATGGGTTGTCTTAGGGTAACTAAGAATAAGAACAGGTGCATGTACACTCAAAGGACAGAATTCTTGGGATGCCTGGTTCCTGGACAATGTGACACTGTCACTCCTCTTGCTAGTGGATGAACCCACTGCTTGGCAGGTATATGGGTACACTCCATCACTGCATTCACATAGATGGTAATTCAGTGTCAGTATGGATAAACACCGTGAGTTAATTGACTTTGAAGGAGGGATGATAGTGGGTGCTTGATGCGTGGGTGTGAGAGATTGCACTATCCCAGTTCAACAGTATCAAGATTGTATTGGGAATACGCCATTTCTGGAATAACATCTCATTGTGGACAGGTGGATGAATGTGGCTGTCGACCTGTGTGTCGCGTTGTTTCAGCCAACTGGAGAGTGATAGTGGCACAAATCACTGTCAACTTCAATGAGGGAGGTGCCAGAAATGTCTCCACCAAGGCCATCAGGTGATCATTAGCTGTAATAGGTTATGGGAGCCGGTGACCCAGCTGAATCCCATTGCTAACACTACGACAGAGGACGCTACACTTCAACTGGATGAAAGAACATTGGCACTGGACCTTGGATGATTGGAGATGGGTTTCCTGGTCTGATGAATCCCATTTTCCATTATTTCAAGTGGACGGGATTAGGGCTTACAATACCGGTCAAAATCTCAATACTGGGATACCGGTATTAAAAAAACAAACGTTTTTCTCAATAAATTTTGATGACAATTAGGTGCAATAAAGTAAGGAAAAAAAACAAGTACTGTAATTATTTGCATGCATGTTTTAAATAAACTTTTATTGCAATAATAAATATTCTGAAAAAAATCATTAAAATACAGTTATTCTAAAAACAAAAAAATACATATTTTACTGCAAAATTTAGTTATGTTTAAGCATCCATGCTACCTGTCAGAATAAAGTGAGCTCTTAAGAAACATAAGCAGTCAATAGTATGATCATTTAAAATGGATCTAATTTTGGTACATACAGTATTTGATTAGCGGAAGAAAATGCCCTTTCGGATTCTATTCTGGTACTATTGTACTGAGATAATTGTAGACGATCTCAGTCCATATTTTCTAGGCTTTGAACTTTTTTAGCAAAAATAGTTAAGTATTTCATTAATTTCCGACTCAAGTTCATCTTTTAAAATCTTACTGGAGTCAGGCAATTTCTTATTTTGGAAAGAATTTGTGGAACACTGATGTTCTGTTCCGTGTTGGTCTTCCATGGTTGAATTATGTTCATCATTTTCTGTAGGAGAAAGACGTTTTATTAAGCGAAGTATAATCTTTACTGAGTCTGGGAGAGAGCAAAGAGTGGGGATAAGGAATAAAGATGAGAGCAAAGAGTCAGGATAAGGAATAAAGAAGAGAGCAAAGAGCGCAGTTAAGGAATTCTTCACATATATAAATGCAAAGAACAGAAGGACAAATCAGATTGGACCCTTATGTAATGGACGTGGGATAGTATTAGATAACGTAGTTGAAATTGCAGATGAACTCAACAGTTACTTTGCATCGATATTTACATAAAAAAAAACCTTTGTGTCAATGAGATATTATGGAAATGAAGTTGAAAAAATGTAATTAATGATGTTGAAATTTCAAATGATTATTTAATGAGAACTTTTGCACCTACGGGCAATTAAGGCTCCTGTGGTTGATGACATATACCCTATAATCTTAAAGGAGGCGGCAAGTGAATGCATTGAACCATTAAGGCTAGTTATGAGAGCATCACTGGACTCGGGAGAGATTCCATTGAATCGGTGTAAATTGGAACATAAAGGCGGTTCTAGAAGTGTAATGGGAAATTACCGACCGGCCAGTCTAACTTCAGTAGTAGGGAAAATCATGAAGGCAATGATCATGGGTGGAATTCAGGATCATTTAGATGGAAATGGAATTCTATAAGATACACAGCATGGTTTTGTAAAGGGAAAATTAGGTTTAACAAATCTGGTTAGCGATTTTGACAGGTCACTTGTGAGCTGGATTTAGGGAATAATTTCAACATTGTTTATTTGAATTTCAGCAAAGCATTTGGCTCAGTCCCACATGACTGGTTACTTTATACGTTGGAGCAGGCTGGAATCATAGGGAAAATCCTTAGATGGATAGCATGATGGCTTGAGGGCACCAGGCAGAGGGTTGTGATAAATGGTTATTCCCAGTGCTTTTTTTGTAAAAAAATAAGTGCTGGTACTCGTTCCTTGCTATCAGGAAAAATTGAAAATTAAAAGTATATGAAAAGTACTCTAAAAATTTTTTTTCCTGATATTGTTACTTTCATAGTAATGCTTTTGGAATAAGAACAACAAATTTAGTATATTAACACAGTTTATTAAGTATAAATTATTTATTCAAGTATATATAGAAAAATAAGTAAAATATGAATAAAATAAATAAATAAATCGGTTAACAACTGAGTGCTGGGCACTAAGGATGACACGAATGGTCGTTAGTGTAGTATCTCAAATAGAGAGCTTTATGGTAACTGAAAAAAAGTTTCTAGTACCCCGGCTTGGCCTAAAACTTAGGAAGTAACGAAAATGTTGTCTTTTTGAGTCTTTCCAGTTGTTATTGTTGTCGTTATTGCCAAGGGTGGGAGAAGAAACTCAGACTTCTTCCTGGAGAAGCAATTAAAGTCTCAGAGGAGAAGCGAATGGCAGGCGAAGGCCGTGCAAGACTCCGCGCAGGTGCCTCTCCACCACCACCGCCTCAACAGTGGCCCTCTGAGTACCTCCTTGCCGGGACAACTCCAGCTTTGAAAATTGTTAAAAAATACTTCTTATCGCAAAATTTATAATGACCTTTACACAATTATTATCTAACTATTTAGCAACCTTTTTGTCACCAAAAGGAGAGTTACTTAGTACAAAGAAGCGTGCAATCGAAGTGCAATAAAAATAGTTTTTTTAATTTTAACACATATATAATTTATAATTTATCATTTAATTATAAATGATAGATTTCAGTTGGAGTAGTTTTCCCTTGATAAGCATCGAATAATGCATAGCTAATGTGATTTTTAAATTTTTAGCTCCGTTAGCAACGGAAATAGAGGAGGACATGAAAATTACTCACATTTTTCTTTTATTTTTAAAATTATATTTTAAACATACTCGTTGAGCTCTTTCCAATGGTGTGGCTATAGGTTGTCAACAACATTGTTATCCCCCCACATTTTAACCCCTCTCCATTTCTCAGACAAATTTTTATCAACAATGATCAATATGGCGTTATGTTGGCCCATTTGATGTGCAAACCCATGAAAAATTTCTAATCAATAGGTTGAGTGGATCCAGAGATACAATGCTGTGACAGACGGACAGACAGGCAGACAACCGAGTGACATTTTAAGGATCCTTCTTTAGACTATGGCCCCTAAAAATAATAAGTAAAAATAAATAACATAAGTAAAAATAATTTTATAATAAATTTTTTTTAGAATATTCCAAATTTTTATTAAATTTTCATCCGACACCCTATGCCGACTTCTTTTCTTCCTCTTTGTGTGTGTCGGTTGCTGAATGATGTTTCCGAAGCAGCCACGAATCGACATATTTTTCTGGATCGAAGCGGATCAACGGTGGGCATACAATTTTAAGAAACAGTAGTGAAGAAACTGTTTTTGTCATCAATGAAGCTCTGGTTGGGCTGACAATCAGATTCATTTGTGAAAATCCTCGTTCACATTCACTCGATGAAATTGGTATCTTACTCAGAGCATCCATCAAATTCTTCAATCCTTGCGAAACCATATTTTCAATTAGGTACCCCCGAAATCCACAAATTGCATTTAACTGTAACCTAATTGACAATTATCTAACTTCGTTTTCACCAAATGCCAACAATTCATGCTTAGAAGGTTTAATAACTTCATTGACTTTGTTTTCCTTCTCTCGTCATTGGTATTGTAATTTGTTTCTAAATTTGAATTTTTTATTTTCTTTTTTATTTTTTTTTTCGAAACTGTCCGAAATGTCAGTGTCATTCGGATATCCAGGTACTGTGACCAAGTAAACAGAGATAGGGAAAATTTATGGAAAAATATCGATAATGCACTTCTGCCAAACAACAGATGATTATTTGTCTATGTAAAAGAAAATCAGGCACTCCTAATTCTCAAATGGGGCACTTACAGTTGATTCACAGCGGTGTCCAACCCCCGTGGAAAGTGAACTAAAACAGCATTTTAAATTTCGTTAATTATCAAAAAATTTCTCATTAAATGTTTTGTTCAGTAAATGTAATTGTGTATTGCACTTAATAAAATTTTCGAATATTTTCAATTTTACTTTTACATGCAACAAGATATCGAAAATGTAACACAGTAAAGAAATCTAACTTTTAAATTTTTTGAATATGGCCCTGTATGGGAAATGTTTGGACACCACTGCAGTAGAAGGTGGACCAGAGCCCATTGGGAGTACACCTTGATCAGCTCACTGCAAACCAGCACAACTTCTCCGTATGTGGGATGGGTGGTTGGATAGTTTTTACCAGGTATCACTAAGTTGTAGAATGGTAATCCCTTTAGCTCTTGCGCAGCTGCACTAATTGCCTGAAGGCCAGAAATGCGAACAGGGCATACCGAGTTAATTCGCTCCTAATCCGTTCACTATATGAAAATTTTCTCGCTGAACGAAACTATTTTAAATGTAACTTCCAAGGTTCAAAATAATTAAACAGAGGTCCGACTGAGTAATTTATAATTATGAAAATGGTTATACAGTTTTATGAAGAAAATATCTTAACAATAGACAGTGAAAAATGTAAATTTAGTTAAATAATTTTAAGCTTATTTGAATAGTAGATAAACATGTGAAAAAAATTTACGGAATATTACAAATTTCAAAGTGCACTGCATCCAAATGTCACACATCACTGTTAATAAAGGTGCCGGTGCCGTACCGTTGCGTACCATCACAAAAAAAGCACTGGTTATTCCTCAGATTGGATTAATGTAAGAAGTGGGGTTCCCCAAGGATCAGTATTGGGACCACTGTTGTTTTTGATTATCTTAAATGACATCTATGAAGGGGTGGAAGGTGTGAGGTCTAAACTTGCAGATGATGTAAAGATCAGTAGAGTAGTTAATGATCGCCGCCAAGCAGAGCTTCTTCAGAGTGACCTAGATAGACTTCCGGGATGGTCAGAAAAGTGGCAGCTATGCTTTAATTCAGCAAAATGCAAGGTCTTACACCTGGGGATCAGCAACCCCAAAATAACTTATACACTTGGTGGAGTTGAACTAAAGTCAGTAGTGGAGGAACGGGACTTGGAGTTACGATACGGTCAGACATGAAGTTGCCGGAGAATTGTGGACAGGTTGCAATGTTGCATGGTGTCCTTTCGATGATTTATTGAATATTTGCTAGTAGAGATAACGACGTCATAATCACATAAAGGTGATTTTATAACCTTTATGTGATTAAATTATAAACAATTAATTTTTTAAAATTAGTACCGAGAAACCGGTATTTTTTGTATAAGTACCGGTATTTCAATACAGGAAACAAATGACCAGGATCCCGGTATTCGAGATCCAGGGACCCCAGTATTGTAAGCTCTAGACAGGAGGGTACATATCTGGCAGAACCTGCACAAAGCTATGCATACGTCATGTCAACAAGGAACTGTTCACGCAGTTGGACGGTCGATAATGGTCTAGGGCGTATTCAGCTGGCACACATTAGGACCTTTAGTATGTTTAGACGCATAGCTGAATGGTCTAGGTCGTGTGTCCATTTTTTTCAGACCCTCTGCATCCCTCCATGGTCATCGTGCACCCACATGGCAATGGATTCTTCCAGCAGGACAGTGCACCTCCCTACAGAGCCATGGTGCCTAGAACATGGTTTGAAGAGCATCCTGTTGATTTTACCACCATGGAATTGCCTCCCCATTCACTGGAGACGAACCCTGTGGAGCAGCTTTCGGTTGGTGAGGAAAGGTCCGTTCGAGCTTTGGATCCTACACCCAGGAATGCGACAGACTTATGGACGGTGGTGCAGCAAGCATGGTTGGAAATACCTGTGGAATGCTTTTGTGAACTAGTGGACTCAATGCCCGCTGTGTGACTGCCCTTATCATGGCGGAAGGTGGGCCTACACGTTACTAGGTAGGTATCCCACGATTTCTGTCTACTCAGTGTATACTTGTATTTACACCAATGTGGCGTAGTATAACCTTAGTTGTTTTTGCGCCAATAAAACCAAAATCAAATCAAACACCAATGCAAGGAGTCTAGTAAATAAATTTGATGACTTTAAAGTACTGGTCAAGTTATCAAGGGTGGATATTGTTGGGATATCAGAGACGTGTCAGACGGATATAAGAATGCAGAATTGGAATTTGGTGAGTACAATGGGTACAGAAAGGATAGGAAGTGAGGAGAAGATATGCTGTTTGTTAAGAAGCACAAAATCTAAGGTAGTGCATCCAGTTGACATGGGTAGACAGAGCAATGTTGAGTCAGTTTGGTGTGACATAAGCAGTGGGAAAGCAAAAATGAGGGTAGGTGTGTTATAGGCTTAATGATGCTGATGAGTACAATGAACAACTGTACAGAGTGGGCCAGTAAATCAGAATGCCTTATAATGGGGGATTTTAACTTCCCAGATATTGACTGGAACTAGTGAGTTTTTCACTCACACACTAGCTATACTTTTGTGTATTTATTGGATGATTGTTTCTTACTGCAGTATGTTCGAGAGGCAACTAGTGGGAGTATTTCTCTTGATCTGATTATCAGCAGTGATTATTCATGCATTAAGAATCTGCAGCTAAAGGAACCACTTGGTGACAGTGATAACAGTGTAATGATGTGGGATCTACTTAAAGATATAACTACGATCAGGGATAAGGAGAAGGGATTTTGCTTTCTTAACTTTACAAATGCAAAATCCCTTCTCCTTTGGGTGATTGCAGCAGTTCTTAGACAGTTTTTAATTTCTATACAGTAGGACCAACTGATGATGTTACAAGCAGCAAATTCTAAATTCTAAGCATTCAAAGAATTAATCTTGGAAGCGCCTAGTCTTTTCAGATGATCTAATGAGACTTATGGCAGAGAAGAAAAATGCATGAGATGCATATCAATTATCAGGTGAGACAGAAGCCTGTAATAGATATACGCTAGTCTGTAAGCAAGTCACAAAGGAAGTTAGGCAAGCGAAGGCATATTACGAGACATCTTTGACAAAGGATGGAAAGAAAAACAGCAAAGACTTCTTTGCTTATGTGCACCCTAGAAGGAAGGAGATGAATCAGATTGGTCCACTTAACATAGATGGCTTGACTGTTGATGATCCTGCTCAAGTAGCTGATAAACTGAATGAGTATTTTGCATCTGAATTCACACATGAGGAATTCTGTGGGGAAGTAAAGACCAGAAGTTTACTCTGACAGGGAGCTAAATGATTTTGTAATAACTGAGAGTAAAGTGGAGTAAATTGTTGAAATTAAACATAAGAAAGGCACCTGGGACGAATAGTATCTCTCCAGTTATATCAAAGGAGGCAGTAAAGGAAGTAAACAAACCCTTAGCCATAATCATGAGAGCATCCTTGGATTCAAGGGAGTTCTCCTCAGACCTCAGATCTACCCCTAATTCACAAAGGGGTCAAAGGGTGACACGAGTAATTACAGGCATATTAGTTTCACTTCTGTTCTGGAAAAAAAATAATGAAGTTACTTGTTAAAGAAGCATTGCAGGATCATCTAGACAAGACTGCAATTATCGTGCAGATAAAACATGGATTTCTTAAGTCGAAATCTTGTCTGACCACTTTGATTGGATGCTATGATGTGGTCACAAAAGAACTGGATGCAAAAAATAATTTTAATATTATATACCGGATTTCAGGAAAGTTTTTGATACTGTTACACATGAAAGACTGTTGCAAAGATTAGAGCAGTATGACATTAAGGGCAAGTTGTTGCTATGGATAAAGGGAAGGTTGAATGGAAGAAGAGAGAGAGTGTGGTAATCATCAGAAACTGCTCTTCGTGTGTTGATGGTATTAATGGAGTCCCCCAGGGTTCTGTGTTGGGCCGATTGTTGTTTTCTATATTTATCAATGATATTGATGAAGGTATAACAAGTTTAATGTCCAAGTTTGCAGATGATACAAAAGTTAGCAGGGTTGTTAATGACAGTAACGATGGTATGTGGCTGCAACAGGATCTAGAAAAGTTTGGCAGATGGGCTGAGAGGTGACAACTGCAGTTTAACGTTGACAATGCAAAGTACAGCATATGGGTACAATAACTTTGGGTAATTTTGCAATCAGATATGAAGTTTTCTGAGCAGTGCAGGTAGGCTGTCAGAGCAGCTCATGGAGTTTTGTCAATGATATACAGGAATTTTGCTAGCTGTGATAAGGGATTGATATATCCTTGTATAAGGCAGTGGTCTGGCCACACCTTGAAAACTACATACAGGTCTGGAGGCCTGATTTTAGGAAGGATGTAGAGCGATGGAATGAGTACAGAGGAGGGCAATGAGGTTGGTGGGGGAGCAAAGAGTTGCTCTTACCAAGAAAGGCTTAAGTTCTGCAAATTTGCAGTATCTTAAGAGTAGGCACACCTGCAAGATAATGTGAATGTAATGGTGTGAGCAAGTTTAATGCTGATGGAATTCTTCCTCTTGCTCAGATTATGTTCCTGAAGCGGCATGTATTCAAATTGAGGAAAGACAGTTGTAGAATAGATGTGTGGAAATTTGCCTTTAGCCAGTGGGTGGCTTATTGATGGAACAAACTTCCATCGTTTGTTGTAGAATTAGTTTAAATAATTTCAAGGAAAAACTGGACAAACGTTTGGAGCAAATGAATGGGTGAAAAGGGGGATTTTTTTTTTTTTTTTGGATAATGGTGTATAAGCTTGCTTTCTTGCATCATATTCTTCTACCAATGTATCCATGCCTGTTTAATTCAGGAAAACTAGTTTTACCTATATATATAAAAAAAAAAAAAAAAAAGAGAGAGAGATAGAGAGAAAAGGGGGAAGGGACAAAACAACACCCCCCAAATGTTTTTGGGGGGCCACCAAAAATCTCAATTCCAGAAAAATTGGCACATCTGGTCACCCTAGGTTACCTTTTTCTAGAACTGCTAGCACCCACTGAAATCAAATAAAATTCATACGCTTTATTGTGTTCAATTTTGATGATGAGGATCATTCTGCTCCCATTGAAGGCTGAGGCTCAGTACTTGACATTAAGGTTTGTGTTTATGTTTAACTTAGATACAATTGGATAAATACCATTATTCATGGTATTTATGTCTAATATCTTTTTATATTGTCTTTAAAATTTTTTCTCTGAAAAGGCAAATCTGCTATACATTTAAAAAGTGAGAAACTGCCAGGATAGCTGTTTTGTTTGATGATTAACATTAGTAGAGGCATATGATGCAAGAAGGCAAGCTTATGTAGCTTCAGCCAAAAAAAAAAGCTTCCCATTTCTCCAATCCAAATGTTTGTCTAGTTCTGCCTTGAACTTATTTAAGTTGTTGACAACAGATGGAAGTTTTTCCCAACTATCAACCACCTTAAGGGAAATTTCCACACATCTATTCTACAATTATCTTTCCTCAATTTGAATTTATGTCCCCTCAGGTGAGTAATCTGAACAAGAGGAAGAATCCCATCAGCATTGGGCTTGCTCAAACCATTCAAGGCCTTATACACCTCACTTTGATCATCTCGTGGGTCCTTGTCTCCAGAACTGCAGTTTACAGAACTTAAGCTTTTCTTGGTAACAGAAACCTTTTGTTCCACTCACCAATATTGTTTCCCTTCTCTGTACTCTTTCTACTACTGTGTTGTACTGCACAGGACAAATTGCAATTCTAGCAGGTAAAGGTACACATAATGTAGCAATGTGTTTAAATGGAGATTTTACTTATGTAATACTACTTGTCTTTGCAATTAGCACAGCAATTATAATTGCCATCCTCCTCTCACTAGTTGGAAAACGCCTGGTTTCAAATCCTGCCATTGATGCAAGGAACTTTTATGGGCTTTTTGTTACCCTGTTACCCTTTGTATTGGTCTGAGGCCAGGATAGCAAGGTTCCCCTGGGTGTCCGAGAGGCCCCAACGATACCAAGATTTTTCATATAGCAAAAACAGAAAAACAACCTGAGAACATGCAATTTACAGACATGGATAAATGATGTAATTCCCAGGTGGCTCTAATATGACAGCTCTTTTTTCGTACACTGCTTGGCTGTTTACAAAATACGGTATTCATAGTTCATCATATGTTCACTAATAGATGAAACTGCTTGTGAGCTGATGAGAAGCCAGTAAGTATAGCAGATTTGCTTTTTTCATGTGATGCTATACAATTTAAAAAGATATTACCACCTTAAACAAAGCAGAATGGATAAGCAGTATTCATCTCTAAGTTAAACGTAAGCCCAAGCTTTAAGGTTGAATATTCCGCTTCAAGAATGATCCCAAAATTGAAATTGAATGCATTAAAACAAGCATTTCATTTGATACCAAGTACTTTTTGAATTATCCTCCTGCAATCCTACAGTATTGTACCACCCACTTCTTAAGCTTTACCTTTGGCACATCTCCTTCCCTTCATGTACTACAGCTATCTGTGTATACTATCCAAGTGGTCATTTAGTGATAATCACGAGTAAACCAGAAACAAAATGGAAGATGATATAATGTTCTCAACGTGCAATGTCTGCCTATTCCCAGCTCAATATACAATTTTTATTTTATATATATATCTGTGTTTTGTGCCAAGCAAGAATCTGGCAACACTACTCTGTACTCCTCAATGAGGAAATGCACCAAAAAAAGTTAAAATTTTTAATGGGGAAATTTTTTATGTGGCCCATCCTTGATGAAAAGATGAACTGGACACAGATTCCTTGTTCTCCTTCTCCAGACCACACTCAATTGGCCATTCTCTTCTAGGGGTAAGCATAGGGATAGGTGCAGAGACTGTGAAGAAAAATTAGATGCCAACTCAGGGTTCTGATGGGGGGTCTATGAGAGTTTGAGGTGTAAATCCCCTCAAAGTAATTAATATGAGGGACCCATCTAGCTCTCAGCTGCCCAACTCAACTCCAGAGCTCATTCCTGTGCATCAGGCAATACAGCGGCAGTCTCCAAGGCAGAATGTGCTGGTCCCACAGGAACTAGTTATTGTTGGTGATTCTGTTGTCAGGGTGACAGGAAATATATTATGCAAAAAGGATAGGTGGAACAAGACCAGGATATCTCTGCCAGAGGCAAAAGTTGATGACATTGTAGAGCAGATATCATCTTTTAAGGGTATAAAAGGTGATATTGTTGTACTTGTTGGCACTAATAACCTTAAGAGTAAGAGATCTGCAGATTTACTTAACAAGTACAGGTCAATGTTGGAAAAAAGTCTCAAGGTAGGGTTAAATTTGAAAGTGTCTGCAATTCTGCCCAGACACACATGATAGGAGGGAGTATATGATGAGAGCCTTGTCAATCAACTCGGCCCTGGAGACATTGTGCAAAGCTCATGGGTAGAATTTTTTTCAGCGTGGTCTGTGCTTGCTGACGGGAGAGACTGCTTCTACAGGGATGGAATACACTTAAATAGAAAGGATGCGAGAATATTTGCTGATGCTATCGAAGCAGTGTTAGGTGGGTCGGAAAACTGCTAGATTGTGGGAATTCAAAGAATAAAAGATTAATGGTGGCCACAGGCAGGAGCGAAAGTGATTCTTGCACTGCTTCTATTGTAATGAGCAGCAGCCTAGAGAGCAAGTTGCTGGGGACCCCAAGAGCTGCTGGGAGTCATCATGGAACAAGTAAATACATGGGCTGTGTTAGGGTAACTAAGAGTAAGAACAGGTGCATGTAGACTAATACTAGAAGTATAGTAAATAAAATTGATGAATTTGAAATGCTGATGGAAATAGAGAAGTTTTTTTCTGTTTTATTAGCTTAAATTGACATATTAACTTATTTTCTAAAGTAGCTTTATATTCCTAGAGGCAATACTTAGTTTAAAGTTTAACT
The DNA here is from genome assembly GCF_048544385.1 of Mastigoproctus giganteus. Lineage (NCBI taxonomy): Eukaryota > Metazoa > Arthropoda > Arachnida > Uropygi > Thelyphonidae > Mastigoproctus > Mastigoproctus giganteus. Next base: position 101,753,236 of record NC_143587.1, on the reverse strand, counting down.
TAGATAGAGATTTTGTAGGTTATTACTTAGCATTGGTAAGGGTATCCAATCCACGTGTTACAAGTTTTGCAGCTCTGCTGAATGAGAAGTTTTTTAGCCGTATTTAGCCGATTTATTGTTATATTAAATTATTATCTATAAGTAACTTATAGACCTAGTTCAGATCCTTGGTTTATTCTGAATTGGGACAGCGAGATTTCGGAAGTTAATTAATACTTAAGTGTCAGTAGATTTCCCGTTAGTAACTTGCCGCCATTGTTATACGATACAACTTTATATCCCGAACTAGATAGCATTAGCTTAGTATAGTATAGTATATTATATAATATTGTCAATCTATCAATAAAATCTATTAATCTTGTTAAACTTCATTGTCAATTAAATTGTACTTTTTAACTAAATACATATAACGACTTAGATTTTACAAACGTAACATAATTAACTAATACATAACTTGATACAGAAGTTATATAAACGGAACTTGTAGATAATACTCGATACTGAAAAAAATATATAGATATATAGTGTTATAACTGTGTTGGGATACAAGGTTAGGGTTAAAATTTTGTACTGAAATTGAAATTTTATTGAAATTAAATCAAAATCATGACTCAGACCAGAGCAGCAAAGCAAAAGGCTCAAGCTAATGGGAGTGCTGTGGCACAGGTGAGAACTGAGGGGGGCAGTTGCCCTCTGAATCACAGCTTTTAAAATGCACTGATTGCTTGATATTTGTGGAGCAATTGAGCGATATTGCCATGGGGAATGTCTTTGTGTGCGCGCGATGTAAGGAGTGTAAGGAAATCAGGCGACAACTCAGTGTTGTTATGGGCCTGTATTAGAGCTTGAAGCACAGGGTGGATGCCCTCAAAGGATTTAAATTGAGGGGCACATCAAGCTCTCAGCTGCTCACATCAATGCCAGAGCTTGCACTTGATCATCACACAACACAGCGGCAACCCCAAAGGCAGAATGCTCTGGTCCCACAGGAAACGGGACCAGACACTTTCAAAGTCAGAGAAACGGGGGAACATGGTATGTAAAAAGGATAGGTGGAACAGGACCAGGGTATGTCTGCCATCAGCAAAGGTTGATGACATTTTAGAGCAGATATCATCATTTAAAGGCACAAAAGGTGATATTGACGTACATGTTGGCACTAATGATATTTAGAGTAGGAGACCAGCGGAATTACTTAATGAGTACAGGTCAACGTTGAAAAAAAGCCATGAATTAGGGTTGAATTTGAAAGTGTCTGCAATTCTGCCCAGACACAATAAGAGGGAGTATATGATAAGAGCCTTGTCGATCAATTTGGCCCTGGAAAGATTGTGCACGGCTCAAGGGGTAGAATTTTTTTCAGGATGGTCTGTACTTGTTAACAATAGAGACTGCTTCTACAGGGATGGGATACACTTAAATAGAAAGGGGGCAAGAAATATTTTCTGATGCTATCGAGGCAGTGTTAGGTGGGTCAGAAAACTGTTAGCTTAGGGGGGGGTACAAGGACTAATAGATTAACAGTAGCCACTGGCAGAGGTGAAAGTGATTCTTGCACTGCTTCTATTGGAATGAGCAGCAGCCTGGAAAACAAGATGCAAGATTTTTCAGAAGCTGCTGAGAGTCATTGCGGTACAAGTAAACACATGGGCTGTATTAGGGTAGCTAAGAATAGGAACAGGTGCATGTATACTTGCGTGTCACCAATACATGGAGTTTGGTAAATAAATTTGATGAATTTGAGGTATTGCTCAAAACATAAAAGGCACATATTGTTAGGATATCAGAGACATGGTGTCACACAGATATGAGGAATGCACAACTGGAATTTGGGGAGTACAATGTGTCAGAAAGGATAGATAGGATAGGAAGGGAGTAGGGGTTATGCTATTAGTTAAGAAACACATAATATCCAAGGAAGTGAAGCCAGTCGACATCGCTGGACAGTGCAGAGTCGAATCAGTTAGGTGTGACATAAGCATTGGGAGTACGAGTGTGCTAAAGGCCTAATGACTCTGATGAGTATAATAAGAAACTGTACAGGGAAATAGAGTGGGCCAGTAAATCAGAGTCTTCTAATGGAGGATTTTAATTTCCCAGATATCGACTGGAATTTGTAGGTTGGTCACTCATACTAGAGCAAGGCTTTTGTGGATTTATTGGATGATTGTTTTCTACATCAGCATGTTCGGGAGGTACTAGAGGGAGTAATATTCTTGATTTGATTTTCAGTAGTGATTCTTCATGCGTTAAGAATCTGTAGATAAAGGAACCACTATGTGGGCTGAAGTTGGATTTACTCAAAGAGGTAACTACCATCAGGGGTAAAGAGAAGGGTTTTTGCTTTCGTAAAGGCGACTATGATGGTCTGAGTCAGTATTTAAATTCTATACAGTGAGATCAACTGATGACATTACCAACAGCAAATTCAAAATGGGAAGCATTCAAAGAATTTATCTCGGAAGCTACTAGTCTTTACGTACCAACTAAGAAATATTGTTCAACGTTTAGGCCTAAATAGATGTCAGATGAACTAATGATATATATGGCAGAGAAGAAAAATGCATGGGATACATATAAATTAATGGGTGACATGGAATCTTCTGATAGATATAAGCTGGTCTGTAACCAAGTCGCAAAGGAGATTACTCAGGCAAAGGCAAAGAAAAACAGAAAAGAGTTCTTTACCTATGTAAATTCTAGAAGGAAAGGGATGAATCAGATTGGTCACTGGATATTGATGGTTCAACTGTTGATGTTCCTGCTCAGGTGGCTAACAAACTAAATGAGTATTTTGCATCTACATTCACACACGAGGAGAAATTCAGCGAGGGGAATTCCAGAGGTGTTTTTAACTCTGGCAGTAAGCTAGATAACCTTGTAATAATTGAGAGTAAAGTGGAGGATAAATTGTTGAGGATAAATATAAAGGCACCTGGAGTAGATGGGATCTATCCAGTTATATTAAAGGACGCAGCAAAGAAAGTAAGCAAACCCTTAGCCATAATTATGAGAGCTTCTTTGGACTCAGGGGAAGTATCCATAGACTAGAGATGTGCAAATGTGATGCCAATTCACAAAGGAGGATCAAAGGCTGACACAAGTAATTCTGGACCTGTGAGTTTAACTTCTGTTCCAGGAAAATTAATGGAGGCTCTGGTTCAAGAAGCACTGCAGGATCATCTAGACAAGACTTCAGTTATAGCTCGGACACAGCATGGTTTTGTGAAGGGAAAATCTAGCCTGACCAATTTGATTGGATACTATGATGCAGTCACAAAAGAACTGGATGAAGGGAATAACTTTGATATCATATATTTGGATCTTAGAAAGGCTTTTGATACTGTTGCATATGGAAGACTTCTGCACAAATTGGAGCAGTGTGGCATTGGAGTCAAATTGCTGCTATGGATAAAGGGATGGTTGAGGGGGAGAAGACAGAGAATGGTAATCAATGAACACTGCTCATCATGGACTAATATTATTAGTGGAGTCCCTCGGGGCTCTGTGTTGGGTCCATTGTTGTTTTCTGTATTTATAAATGATACTGATGATGGTGTATCAAGCTTAATATCCAAGTTTGCAGATGATACAAAGGTTGGCAGGGTTGTTAAGGACACTACTGACGCTATGTTTCTGCAACAGGATCTGGAAAGGTTGAGCAGATGGGCTGAGAGGTGGCAAATGAAGTTTAACATTGACAAATGTAAAGTACTATATATGGGAAGCAGTAACACCAGAGTAATGTATCAACTCTGTGGAACTACACCGACAGTAGTAGAGAACGAAAAGGACCTCGGGATAATTGTGTTGGCAGATATGAAGTTTTCTGAACAGTGCAGATGGTCTGCAAGAGTAGCTCATGGTGTCTTTTCAATGATATACAGGAATTTTTCTAGCAGGCATAAGGAGATGATTATTCCCTTGTATAATTCAATGGTCAGGCCACACCTTGAGTACTGTATACAGTTCTGGAGGCCTTATTTCAAGAAGGATGTAGAGCTGTTGGAACGAGTACAGAGAAGGGCAACAAGATTAGTGAACAGAACAAAGGGTTGCTCTTACGGAGAAAGGCTTAACTTTTGCAAATTACAGTGTCTGGAGACCAGGCACTTGCGAGGTGATCTCATAGAGGTGTATAAAGGCTTGAATGGTTTGAGCATGCTCAGGGCTGATGGCATTCTTCCTCTTGCTCAGAATAATCACTTCAGAGGGCATACATTCAAATTGAGGAAAGACAGATGTAGCATAGATGTGCATAAATTTACCTTTAGCCAGCGAGTAGTTGGTTGGTGGAACAGTCTTCCATCCTTTTGTTGTGGCAGTTGGTAGCTTAAATAAATTTAAAGCTCAGCTGGACAGGTATTGCGAACGACTGAATGGAGGGGTGAAATGGGAGTGGTTTTTTTTTTTGGCTGATGCTGCATAAGCTTGCTTTATTGCATCATATGACTCTATTAATGCTAACACTAATGCTAAGTAGCTGATAAACTGAATGAGTATTTTGCATCTACATTCACACATGGGGAGTTATTCAAGGAGGGGAATGTCAGGAGTTTGTCAGACACTTACAGGGAGATAAGTGATTTTATAATAATTGAGAGCAAAGTGGATGAGAAATTGTTGAATGGAATCTATGCAGTTATAATGAAGGAAGCAGCAAGAAAAGTATAAAACCTTTAGCCATAATTATGAGAGCATCCTTAGAGTTATGGGATGTCTTTATGGACTGGAGATGTGCAATTGTATCCCCAGTTCACAAAGGGAGTTCAAAGGGTGACAAATAATTATAGACCTGTCAGTTTAACATCTGTTGCAGGGAAAATAATGGTGTCACTAGTTAAGGAAGTGATACAGGATCACCTAGACAAGACAGCAGGAATAGTTCAGACACAGCATGAGTTTGTAAAGGGAAGTGTCATTCAACCAATTTGATTGGATACTACGATGTGGTCACAAAGGAACTGGATGCAAAAAATAATTTTGATATCATATACTTGGATTTCAGGAAAGCTTATGATACTGTTGCATATGGACAACTGCTGTACAAATTGGAGTGGTATGGCATTAAGGCCAGGTGCTGAAATGGATAAAGGGATGGTTGAGTGCAATAAGGCAGAGAGTGGTAATAAATGGACCCTGCTCTACGTGGACTAATATTATTAATGGTGTTCCCCAGGGTTCACTGCTGGGCTCATTGTTCTTTTGTGTATTTATCAATGATATCGATGAAGGTATATCAGGCTTAATGTCCAAATTTGCAGATGATACAAAGGTTGGCAGGGTTGTTAATGACAGTAAAAATAGTATGCTACTGCAATAGGATCTAGAAAAGTTAGGCAGATGGGCTGAGAAGTGGCAACTGAAGTTTAACATTGAAAAATGCAAAGTACTCCATAAGGGTAGCAGTAACCCAAGAGAAATGTACCAACTGTGTGGTACTACACTCAGGGAGGTGGAGAATGAAAAAGACCCAGGGGTAATTGTGCAGTTAGATATGAAGTTCCCTGAGTAGTGCAGATGGGCTGCCAGAGCAGGTCATGGAGTTTTGTCAGTGATATATAGGAATTTTGCTAGCAGAGACAAGGAGGTGATTGCGTACTGTATAGAGATCTGGAGGCCTCATTTTAGGAAGGATGTAGAGTTGCTAGAAAGAGTTCAGAGAAGAGAAACAAGATTGGTGAAAGGAACAAAAGTATGTTCTTATAAAGAAAGGTTTAAGTTCTGCCAGTTGCAGCATCTGGAGACTAGGCACCTTCGAGGTGATCTGATTGAGATTTATAAGGCCTTGAATGGTTTGAGCAAGCTCAATGCTGATGGGATACTTCTGCTTGCTCAGATTAAGAACCTGAGGGGGTGGGGCATAGATTCAAATTGAGGAAAGAGTTGTAGAATAGATGTGTAGAAGTTTGCCTTTAGCCAGCATGTAGTTGATTGCTGGAATAGACTTCCATCTGTTGTTTAGAATGTTGACAGCTTAAATAAATTTAAGACTGAACTAGAGAAACATTTGGAGTCACCGGATGGGTGAAATGGAAAGCTTTTTTTTTTTTCCCTCTGGATGATGCTGTGCTGGGTGATTCAAAAAGGACTTTACAACTTTGTAAGTGTATAGAAATTTATTCAGGAGACTTATATAATTTATCAATAAATTATATGTCTAAATTAAATTACATTACCAAAAAACATCAAGTTTTACTGACGTAGCAATGTAGTACCAAATTCCACGACCACGAGCACTAGCAGCTTTCATTTCAAAAATGGCTACTTTCACAGGACCCGAGCATGCTCGGTGTGTGTTTTGGTTTGAAGAAACGAAATCTGTGACTACAGCACAATTAAATTTTCGGACCAAATATGGAAAGTAGTTACCCAGTAGACTACAGTGTCCTCATGGCACATGAATTTTGTTGAGACAGGTTGTTCTGTTCGCCATGACATATCTCCAGGATACCCACGTGTTTCTGATGCTGTCGTGGAAAAGGTGAGGGAGAGTCCTGTGAAATCAACACCACGTGCATCCTGTGAGACTGGCGTTCCACAACCAACCGTTTGGTTTGTGTTACGAAGACATTTACACTTGCAGTCATACCGGTTTACCTTGTTGCAACAAATTACTCACTGAGATAAGGCTGCTATTTTTGGAATTCTGTGCAGTCATGTTACATCGGATAGAGGAAGACAAGACATTATTGGACAACATAATCTTTAGTGATGAGTCAGCATTTCATGTTAGTGGTAGGGTCAACACCCACAACTGCAGGATTTGGGCTGGTGAAAACCCTTGTGCATGTCTGGAACATGTTCCTGACAGCCTAAAGGTGAATGTCTTTTGGCCCTCAGCATAGTAAAAGTTTACGGATCCTTCTTTTTTCATGAGACAACCATCGACGGTATTGTGTATCTGGATATGCTGGAAAACTTTCTCATTCCACAGTTCGACAAAGATGACCACGAAGGATGCTTTCACTTTCAGCAAGATGGAGCACCTCTTCATTACCTTTAGCATTAGCATTAGCATTAGTAGAGGCATATGATGCAAGAAAGCAAGCTTATTCAGCATCAGCCAAAAAAAAAAAAAAAAAAAAACCACACACCACTCCCATTTCACCCCTCCGTTCGTTCGAAATACCTGTCCAGTTGAGCTTTAAATTTGTTTAGGCTATCAACTTCAACAACAAGTGATGGAAGTCGGTTCCACCAACCAACCACCCGCTGGCCAAAGGCAAATTTCCGCACATCTATCCGACATCCGTCCTTCCTCAATTTGAATTTTTGCCCTCTGAGGTGATTATTCTGAGCAAGATGAAGAATCCCATTGGCATTGAGCATGCTCAAACCATTCAAAGCCTTATACACCTCTATCAGATCACCTCGCTGGTGCCTAGTCTCCAGACTCTGTAATTTGCAAAACTTAAGCCTTTCTTCGTAAGAGCAACCCTTTGTTCCATTCACTAATCTTGTTGCCCTTCTCTGTATCCGTTCCAGCAGCTCTACATCCTTCTTGAAATGAGGCCTCCAGACCTGTATACAGTACTCAAGATGTGGCCTAACCATTGCCTTATACAAGGGAATAATCACCTCCTTATCCCTGCTAGAAAAATTCCTGTATATCATTGACAAGACACCATGAGCTACTCTTGCAGCTCGTCTGCACTGCTCAGAGAACTTCATATCTGCCTGCACAATTACCCCCAGGTCCTTTTCATTCTCCACCACTGTCAGTGTAGTACCGCAGAGTTGATACGTTGCTCTGGGGTTACTGTTTCCCATATGTAGTACTTTGCATTTGTCAATGTTAAACTTCATTTGCCACCTCTCAGCCCATCTGTTCAACCTTTCCAGATCCTGTTGAAGCAGCATAGCGTCAGTAGTGTCCTTAAAAACCCTGCCAACCTTTGTATCATCTGCAAACTTGGATATTAAGCTTGATACACCATCATCAGTATCATTTATAAATACAGAAAACAACAATGGACCCAACACAGAGCCCCGAGGGACTCCCCTAATAACATTAGTCCATGATGAGCAGTGTTCATTGATTACCATTCTCTGTCTTCTCCCCCTCAACCATCCCTTTATCCATAGCAGCAATTTGACTCCAATGCCACACTGCTCCAATTTGCGCAGCAGTCTTTCATGTGCAACAGTATCAAAAGCCTTTCTAAGATCCAAATATATAATATCAAAGTTATTCCCTGCATCCAGTTCTTTTGTGACTACATCATAGTATCCAATCAAATTGGTCAGGCAAGACCTGCCCTTAACAAAACCATGCTGCATCTGAGCTATAACTGAATTCTTGTCTAGATGATCCTGCAGTGCTTCTTTAACCAGTGCCTCCATTAATTTACCTGGAACAGAAGTTAAACTAACAGGTCTATAATTACTTGTGTCAGCCTTTGATCCTCCTTTGTGTTATTAGTGGTATCTAATAATCAGTGTTATTAGTGGAATGCTCCAGGTTTCGGTGTTGTTTATTTTCTATATTTATCAATGATATTGATTAAGGTATACCAGGATTAATGTCTAAGTTTTCAGACAATTAGCATTAGCATTAGTAGAGGCATATGATGCAAGAAAGCAAGCTTATTCAGCATCAGCCAAAAAAAAAAAAAAAAAAAAAAAAACCCTCTCCCATTTCACCCCTCCGTTCGTTCGAAATACCTGTCCAGTTGAGCTTTAAATTTGTTTAGGCTATCAACTTCAACAACAAGTGATGGAAGTCGGTTCCACCAACCAACCACCCGCTGGCCAAAGGCAAATTTCCGCACATCTATCCGACATCCGTCCTTCCTCAATTTGAATTTATGCCCTCTGAGGTGATTATTCTGAGAAAGATGAAGAATCCCATTGGCATTGAGCATGCTCAAACCATTCAAAGCCTTATACACCTCTATCAGATCACCTCGCCGGTGCCTAGTCTCCAGACTCTGTAATTTGCAAAACTTAAGCCTTTCTTCGTAAGAGCAACCCTTTGTTCCATTTACTAATCTTGTTGCCCTTCTCTGTACCCGTTCCAGCAGCTCTACATCCTTCTTGAAATGAGGCCTCCAGACCTGTATACAGTACTCAAGATGTGGCCTAACCATTGCCTTATACAAGGGAATAATCACCTCCTTATCCCTGCTAGAAAAATTCCTGTATATCATTGACAAGACACCATGAGCTACTCTTGCAGCTCGTCTGCACTGCTCAGAGAACTTCATACCTGATGGAGGTAAGGGAATTCCTCAATAACAGTTTCCCAGGTTGGTGGATTGGTCAAGCAGGGCCATTAGCATGGCCACCTCCTTCCCAGATGTGACACCTCTAGACTTTTTTATATGGGGTTTCATTAAAGATCGAGTGTTTGTTCCATCCTTACCTACCAATCTTGTCGAGCTCAAAACTAAAATCGCTGCCGCAGTTACAGAAGTTATGCTGGATATGTTATGTCATGTTTGGGAGGAAATTGAGTTCAGATGGGATGTCTGCCATATCAAAATGGCAGTCACATTGGACCAGAGTGACTGTTCTAGATAAAATTTGATGTTTTTTTCCTACAATATAACAGTTCAATAAGTTATATAAGTCTCCTAAATAAATTTCTATACACTTACGAAGTTGTAAAGTCCTTTTTGAATCACCCTGTATAAGCTTGTCTTCTTGCATCATATGCAAGAAGGCAAACTTAAGAAGGATGATGATGCATCATTGCATCATCATTAATTAATGCTAATGCTAAAATGCTAACAATGGGGGACTACATTTCACTTACAGAGCTCTGTCTGCTAAAATTAATGGGATCATTCTGGCACAGCAGGACATGGCTAGCTGTATACCACAACCACTCTTGAACTGCAGCAGATGAAGAAAATTATGGCCTCTGCAAGCATGTATGACTTGTATTCCATGATGTTGCATGCTCCCTACCGTCCACCTGAACTCTGCAGTCTCAGGACTGAATTTTTAAACCTCTAGGTATGTACTCAGTCGAATTACAGATCAGCTGAGTACATACCTAGCTGAACTGCAAATCATACAGCACAACTGGTTGAACTCACTGATTACTTCTTGTCACTGCATTGAGACAAACAAGAAATCAGAACAGTATTACTCAACATCTTTAATAAAATTAAGCCTGGGAAGTCGAGCAACCCACCTATCATTACAAATATTCTTAATCCACAAAATCTGATCTGCTTGACTAAATACAATAGAATCTGTTACAGTGAACTGGGGGAGGGGGTGCATGAATCATATCATTGCATTGAAAGTTAGTTCTAAAATGATTACCATGGAAAATTATCTCAGAATTTATTATTATTAAAGTTCTGCTGTACTTTACTTATATGTAGGTAGTAATTTCTGCTTTATTTTAATTAAATATTGACTTTTAAATCAAGAGTTAATATGGTACAAAGACTAATTAATAAATTGACAAACTTGTGTATTACAAAGGTAAAAATATTGATAAAATTGGAATGGCTAGCATTATTTGCAAAACACCATGCACCTAATAGACCCATTTGAGTAATTTAAGAAAATTGAACTGCAGCTTAAGTGCTGCAAATTTGATTTCTACTGATCATTTTCTTGAAGTCAACATATTGGATGACAAATATATTATTGTAACTCTCCAGAGTGTACAAGTTAAATTTCACAAAACACAAAACTTAAAGTGGGCTTCATTTGGTAAATTTGTTAAGCACTTGTGGTCTTTCTTGGAAGGTTACTAGATGCTGAATCTGTGGGATCCTGAGTTCATTAGTCATTTGTGTGGTTCTGGTCCTGATCTTCTTGAAAGGGTCTTATAGATGGGAAACTCAAATGGTGAGATTAACATATGGACGACTATATGAGGAAAGGCTGATTATGTGGACTACAGAGCTTGGCAACCAGGCACCTCAGAGATGACCTGATTGAGGGTTACAAGGCTCTGAGAGGAATTAGTAAAATGAATGAAGGTGGAATTCTCACTGTTATAAAGAATTCCAGAACTAGGGGTCATAAATTCAGATTACAGGGCTTGAGGTTTAGATTACTACCACTATCCTACTGGTAACTATCCTGTTGACCCTGTTGGAAGAGGGAAGCATATAATTTGTGTTTTCTTATCTACTTGTTTTTTTTTTTTTGCCAGTGCAGCAAAAGCCTGTGGCATCCTTGCACTATATGGCAAATACTATTACTATTCTCTGTTGTTTGAATTTTTTTTTCAAGGTGATAGTGTGAAGCTGTGCCTATATTTCCATTTTGTGCAGAATTGTATGATAAATTGCTATTTGAATGCATTTGGTTGTGAATCTTGTATCATTAATATGTAGGAGGTCCTGTTTAGCAAAGTGTACTGAATCTATGGAGCATTGTTTCAATGTGGTGATTGAATCGGAGCTTTTAGATCTTTAAAGTTATCTCCTTCAGAAATTGACAGTGATGCTAGAAATTTTTTGAGAGCAGAAACCACAATAACTGATTTTTTCAGGTTAAGGTTTAGCCCAGACTGATGAAGATATATAACAAGTGCATTTAATTTTTTTTTCAATAGTACAAGTGATTGTTGCTGGATTTGTTGTGAGTAGAATCTCAGTTAGGAGTTTGATGTTATTAGTATATGTGAGCTCATCATTTCTGGCATGGGCTAAGGGGAATCAGAAGAAATTAGTAAACAGAAAACCTGATAAGGCTAGGCACCTTTTTGCTGCACCTTGTGAAATCCAACTTCATTCTAATTCTTTAATTGCAGCTATTTTCTATATTAGTAAATATATATTATGGGCTCTTCCATTGCATGAGAAATTTCAAACAAAATCTTAAACATCAATATATTAATGAAATATATTATTAGATTAATTGTTTATTTATTTATTTTTTGTTAATTGTTGGTGCATCGGCTTCTGTGGCCATAATGCACCTCCCAAGGTTTTTTGCACTACTCTGATTCAAGCCCGAGGTGGGATTCGAACCCACGACCTTTGGGTTGCCTTTGGGTTGTTTATATAGTTGTTTAGATTTTTGCATTATGTTATCGGCAATTAATAACGGATTATATCATAATCTCTTATTATGAGTAATTTCTTCATCAATTAATACATACTACTTATAATTTCAGATTCCTTAAATCAGGAATGCGTACAGCTAAAAAATTCACTGAAGAATTTATCAGATTTACAAGTAAGTATTTTATTTAATTTATTTTTTAATATAAGTCAGGTGATTCCTCCAGATTTGCTTTCATTACAAAAGAAGCTTACAATTTAACCTTCACTCAACTGCACCCTCAATTATTAATATCGAATTACTGTTGCACAGAGCAAAATGGGTACAGAATAAATTATGACAAGTTTAATAATAGGAAAATACATACATATATTAGATTAGATACATACAAAAAAGCTTTCGGTTGTTTTTGTCAACATTCCTCAGTCAAACTGACAGTTAAGAATGCACATGAATGCGTGTACTGCCAATCATGTACATGAACTGCGTGATTAATTGTTGGATGTTGAAGCCTGTGGTTGTGATGCATGTGGACGTTGCCAGCATTTGTCATTAGCCAGAATTGTTGTTTCGACGATAGGGTGGACCTGACATCCACTGCTCCTGTTGATCGAGGTATTGGAGCATGTGATGTTCAACGACTCCAACCAGGCGCGTCGTAAATAGTGGCGGGACCTATCCACAACCACAACATCGCGGTGTGGGTCAATGTCGTGGTGGGTTGCCCAAACGTGTTCGGCAATAGCTGAGTGCTCTCTTTCGTGTTCGGAAAGACGTTTTTCCGAGTTGTCTCCCAGTTTCTCCAATGTAGCAGCTAGTGCAGTCATGGCAAGAGATGCGGTAGACTAAACCGCTTTGTAGTAAGGTGGGGACCGGTGTTTTCACTTTAGACCACCTCAATTCTCTGTCGCCTTTCATAAAATTCACCATTGAGCTAGAATCAGACAACACCATACCATACTTAGACACCCTTGTCCGATGCAAGGGCATGCGCTTGAAGACAACTGTCCATCGTAAACCAATGTGTGCTGTCCAATTTACCCAACTTCTGGTCAGCACATGCGCATAGCGCATAGCACATGTGCTTCTTGCCACTGCACGAACCTTGCTAACTCGTGCCTGGACCCACTCTAGTTCTGTAGATGAGAGGCACACCGAAATTTCTAAAGTCAAGGCGGATCTTACGAGGTGTAGCTATCCCATCAATACCCTTGACAGGTGTGACCAACAGAAACATCCAAGGTAATGACTCAACTGTGAGCGCCTTTATCCCATACTACCCAAACCTATCACAACAGGTTTCTAGGGTCCTAAAATCATATGGATAAAATGCGTACAACTCACAGGCAGAAAGTTACGATCCCTCATCTCTAAAGTGAAAACACCGGTCCCCACCTTACTACAAAGCGGTTTATTCTGCCGCATTACTTGCTGTGACTGCACTAGCTGCTACATTGGGGAACTAGGAGATGACTCGGAAAAACGCCTTTCTGAACACGGAAGAGAGCAATCCGCTTAGCAGATGTAGAGCACTCAGCTATTGTCGAACACGTTTGGGCAACCCACCATGACATTGATCCACACTGCGATGTCGTGATTGTGGATAGGTCCTGCTGCTATCAACGACGTGCCTGGTTGCAGTCGTTGAACCTCACATGCTCCAATACCTTGGTCAACAGGAGCATGGATATCGGGTCCACCCTATCATCGAAACAACAATTCTGACTAATGACAAACGCTGGCAATGTCCACATGCATCACAGCCACAGGCTTCAACGTCCAACAATTAATCACGCAGTTCATTAATTGTTGAATGTTGAAGTTCATCTAATAATGAATCCAGAGCGCACAGGCCTCTTTAATTGTAATGATGAGGACACTTGCATGGCTTCTATTTAACACTATTCATTTGTTTTAATTATAAAAAAATAATTTTTAGCTTTTTTTACTGAATTGAAAATGGTGGTCTGTTAAATATGATTTGCCAAATCCAATTAAAAAAAAAACAAAACAAAAATTAATGAGAGAAACCAATAATAATAATAATAATAAGGAAAGATTTTATTATATATTTTTTTTAATTTTCAAAGCCACTGATACTGTATGCAGGTCTGGAGGCCTCATTTTAAGAAGGATGTAGAGCTGTTGGAACGAGTACAGAGAAGGGCAACAAGATTTATGAATGGAACAAAGGGTTGCTGTTACGAAGGAAGGCTTAAATTTTGCAAATTACAGTGTGTGGAGACTAGGCACCAGTGAGGTGATCTGATTGAGGTGTATAAAGCCTTGAATGGTTTGAGCATGCTCAATGCTGATGAGATTCTTCCTCTTGCTCAGAAAAATCACCTGAGAGGGCATAAATTCAAATTGAGGAAAGACAGATGTAGGATAGACGTGAGGAAATTTGCCTTTAGCCAGCGGGTGGTTGGTTGGTGGAGCAGACTTCCATCCCTTGTCGTAGAAGTTGGTAGCCTAAATAAGTTTAAGGCTCAGCTGGACAGGTATTTCAAATGAACAGAGGGGTGAAGTGGAAGTGGTTATTTTATATTTATTTGTTTTATTTTATTTTATTTCATTTTTTATTTATTTATTATTTTTTTTTTTGGCTGATGCTGCATAAGCTTGCTTTCTTGCATCAAATGCCTCTACTAATGCTAATGCTAAATGATATGGGGGGTGCATTTCGTATCATGGAGTAGGTCACCTGCAGTTTATAAAAGGTTCCGTAAATGCCAATGGATACCTTTGGCAAATTGCTGCCAACCATTAGAGACCACTTCAACCTGCCAAGTAACTGCATCTTTAAGGACAACTCTGCTCCTTGTCATCGGGCAAAAAGTGTAAGTAGGCACTTCTGTAGTTACTTGAGCTTCATTTCTGCATTAGAAGTTCGACAGTAATGTGTTTACACTTGTTGCAGGTGAAAAAATAGTTGGAAGAACGGACCATTACAACTGTTAGCTGGCCAGGAAACAGGCAGGACCTGAATCCTATAGAGAACTGTTGGCATTGTGTGGAATCTGCAGTTGCCAGCAGAGCCGGCTCAAGGTGGTGCGAATGGTGTGAGTGCACAAGGCCCCGCGCCACTGACTGATTTTGCAAAATAAAAATGGTTTCAATTTTTTTTTGTTTTATGACTGTCGCAAAATCTTGCGACATCGCCATAAAATGGCCATATTTTTAATATACATAAGAAATAAAATGTCAATAATCATGTTATTAACATTATCTGAAAGCCCGCCAAGAATTCTCCAAAGAACACGGAAAAATATATTTTCTTTCAAATATATTTAAAATATCTCTCCTTACAAGTTGCTCAGACATACAATTATATGTTGCCAGCATTTGCATAGTTATTGTACTCTAAAGGCTATATATACCACCGACTAGGCTATTCATTTTAAGCCTCTTTAGTAGGCTACCTACGTTTCTTTAGTAGGCCATTTATTCATTTGATTCTAATCTAGGCTACCGCAATGTTATTGAGTCTCTTAGAGACCTTATAAACAATTAGGCTGATCGATGCCTACAAATAAAACTAATAATTATATAATAATTTATTGTAGTTTCATTTGAAATTATTGAATAAATATTCCCCACAAATTCGAATATATATATATATATATATGACAGCTGATTGTACATCGTACATTTTTATCATGATTTTCAAGGTGTGAAATAAATAACATATTTGTATCTATTTCGCAACATGACTAGTAGAGACAGAGATGCAGGAAGAAAGTATATGTCTGGCTCTGATAAATTGAAGAAAAAAAGAAAGAGAGAAGAAATTACGGAAAAACAGAGGAACTCCCTTGCAAAATTTTTAAAAACCGAAAATGTGCAACAAACCGAAGAAACGCATAATTCACAGTTACTGGAAGATCAAACTCGCGGAAATGAAATTACACCATGCGACATCCACAAAAACGATCCTGATCATCATAAAGCCAGCTCTCGTCCTAATGAAGTGGAAAGCAATGATAAGAAAACTGTAGAACGGGAAGATAATCATGAAGCAGCGGGAAACGGACAGGCGGAGGATTTTTTGTCAGCATCGAACAAAGAACAAGATGAATTATTCCAAGGACCGCAGCTTCAAGAGAATCAACAAAGCGACGAAGACGAAAATATCGATATCAACGATCCTGGTACTTGGCCTGAAATTATAACTGGTAAATTTAGAATGGCTATCATACAAAATGGCATGACACAAGTAAAAAATTAAGAATTTCCAAAAGATAAAAATAACAGAAGTTTTTCTGAAAATTATTATTTAAGAAAATTAACGAATGGGGACCTTCAAGAACGAAGGTGGTTACTCTACTCAAAGTACAAAGATGCCACATTGTGTTATGCGTGTAAGTTATTCTCTTCAAATACCACTTCTCTGTGTTTAACTGGACTTAACGATTGGGTACATTTAAGTTTGCAATTACAAAGTCAAGAAAGATCAGAATATCATTTATAAGATATGTACAAATTGTTACATTTTGAAAAGAATTTGAAACCTGGAAGCACTATTGACAAAGAACATGAAAAAATAATTAAAAACAAAACACAGCATTTAAAATGTGTTTGTGAACGAATAGTGGCTGCAATTTTATATTAACCAAGCATAATTTGGCGTTCAGGGGCAGTAGCGATGCTTTATATAAACCGCACAAAGGTAATTTCTTAGGTCTCATAGAATTACTTGCAAGATTTGATCCAGTCATGAAACAACATTTGGATTGGTGCGTAGAATCAGTATCGCGTTGCTATTTATCTCATAGAATACAAGATGAACTGATTTCTGCTTTGGCTAAAAAAGTTAGAAAGAAATAATAAATACAGTTCAGAAAGCTAAATATTTCATAGTTTTATTAGATTGCACTCCAGACGTAAGCCATCAAGAACAATTATCTGTTATTTTAAGATATTTTAATGTAGATAACTCTGAAAGTATGTGAGTATAGAAGAACGATTTATTTGTTTTGAAACAGTAAAAGACTCGACAGGAAAAGGGTTATCAGCCAAAATTGAAAGCATATTAGAAAAGGAGGAATTAGATTTAGGGAACTGTCGAGGACAGGGGTATGATAACAGAGCTCATATGAGAGATTTATATAAAGGCGTGCAAGCAGTTATCCTGCAAAAGAATTCCAAAGCACAGTATATGCCCTGCGGAAGTCATAATTTGAATTTAGTTCTTGGAGACATTTCAAAATCATCTTCTCTTGCAAATTAATTTTTTGGGACTTTACAAAGCATATATAATATTTTTGCAAGTTCTGTGATACACTGGGCTATATTAAAAGAGCATGTCAAACACCTTACTCCAAAACCACTGTCAGAAACGAGGTGGGAATGTCGCCTCAAACGTGTGACATCTCTGAGATACCAAGTACCACAATTTTCTCTAGCTTTTAAATACCTTTATGAACATACCAGTGACATGAAAACAAAATCCAATCAATCGAAAATAAACTTACTTCATTTGAATTTTTATTAAGTTTGGTAATTTGGTATGACGTACTGAATGAAGTAAATATTGTGAGCAAGATATTTCAAAATTCAAATACAGTAAACCCCCGCTATTCACGGGGGTTACGTTCCTGAGAAATGTCGCGAATACCGAAAACGCGAATACTGAGTTATGGCTCCCATAGTAATAAAGGGGTTCCGTTCCAAAGTATGAAATATATAAGAAAAACTAGTCTAAAATTTAGTCTATGTATGTATTATATGTACCTTCATAATATGACTACGTACATAGGCAGTACATAGTGAAATGCAAGCATATGGCATCGAAATGAAAATAAGAAACAATTTAATATTAATTAGAAATTTCAAACAAATCTTTCAAACCAGCACCTTTGCTAGCAAAAAAACTTTTCCCGCCAGTGCCATCACCAGTTTTGCTGAAGTGTTGATAAAGGAGCTTTGCCTTTTCACGAATGATGAGTGAACTTAACGGAATTTTATTCTGAGTTCGGTCTTCTATCCACAGATTTAAAGCCTTTTCCGTTTTTTCTAATTTAACATCACGAGTTACAGAGCAAATTTTTGAAGCAATTATTGTTTTTTCACGGACACATTGGCTGATTTTTTCTTCCGATTTTTTGATTGATCGTACCGTTGACTCATTGATTTTATAATGTTTTGCCACTGAGGAGACACTTTCACCATTAGAAATTTTGTCTAATAACTGAATTTTATTCGCTAATGTCATCATCTTCTTTGATATTTTCACATTTCTCTTGTTATTCATAGCCATATTTTTGTACGGGTTAGAAAGAACTTGTCCACAATAAAGTCACTTTCTTCCATTAACACACTAGAAAAAATCTGTTTTACACTGCAAAACAGTAGATTTATCACTTTTTTAAGCATATCAATTTATAAATTGATAAATTTATTGAATTTATAAGCATATAAATTAAAAGCAAACGACGAAACCTTCCATGACAAGCGCATAACACATACTGAACAAGGATTAGGAGAAACATCCACACTCCCGATTTTGTCACCCCTCTCCCCCACCCACTGAGCGCTGTTTTGATCTGGAAAGATAATTTTAGCCACGCCCATGTTTTTTATGGCGGAAAATGTTCACGGCACTTTAAAATTCACATGTTTTTTAGGTTTCATTTTATATTAAATCAGCGACCGCGAATACAGATACTGCGAATAGCGGGGGTTTACTGTATAGATATCGGTACTGCAAATTCACATTTAAAAGGCCTTTTACATTTTTTTGAACAGTATTGTGAATCGGGATTTAAATATTCTTTAATAACTGCAAAGGAAATAGCTGAAGAATTATAAATGACATCTGAATTTAAGAATCAAAGAACTGGACGAAAAACAAAGCAATTTTGTTATGAAGGAACCGCTCAGCCTATTTCATCAGGCAAAGAATATTTCAGAATTCAATATTTTCTAGTCATACTCGATAGTGCGATTATTTCTTTTAAGAAAAGATTTGAAATTTATCACGATCATGAGACATCATATGGTTTTTTATATAATTCGGATAATATTCAAAAACTGACTGAAAACGATCTTCTTAAATGTTGCAAAGACTTAAATGCGATCTTGCAAGACGATATTGATTGCATTGATTTATTTAATGAAATGAAAATTTGTCATCGAGTTTTGCCTTCCAGGATCACAATATTACAAATATTACAATATTTACTGAAAAATAATTTATTTGAATTGTATCCAAATTTTGTTACTGTTCTGAAAATTATATTAACCTTACCAATCTGCAGAAAGATCTTTCTCAAGATTGAAAATAATAAAAAATTATCTGAGATCTAGCATTAGTCAAGAACGATTTACCTCCTTAGCCATTTTATCTGTCGAATCCGAAATAGCCAAAAAACTAAATTGTGATGATCAACGAATATTATCAACAATTATCAACATATTATCAACGAATTTGCTATAAAATATGTAAGAAAATGAAACAAAAATCACATATTTTGACCTTATTCGATTAAGTCGCATGCCAAATTGCATTTTATAAGTATATGAAGCAATTATTTTTTTTATTTGATTTATTAAAGATTTTTTTTTGTGATTGAAATGTTAATTTTATTAAAATAATTTAATTATTTATCATTTTCATGTAATCCTTACTAAACCATGTGCAATGTAATAAATATCAAAATGTAATAAATTATTTTGTTGTACGAAATTTATATCAAGGCCCCGCAAGTCAACTTTGCACCGGGCCCCGCTTTTGTTCGGGCCGGCCCTGTTTGCCAGAAAGAAACCAAATACCCTTCGTTAACTTCAGGAAGCCATAATTCATGTTTGGAACCACAAACTATCGGTTGATTATTTTCAGAAATCGATCTTGTCAATGCCTCGACAGTGTGTTGCTGGCTGTCATCAGGGCCAGAGGTGGTTCAACTAAATATTAGTTTGCACCTGGTGAACTTTTCATTTTGTTTTCCATTTAAAATTATAAACTGAAACAAATTGATGGCTTCTGATAACATTTCAGCCATAATTGACATGTTTACCAAAACTGTTGTATAAAAGTTGAAATGCTCATTTTGGAATATTTTGAGAGCTCCTGTAAAATATTACTTAGCCTTAGCTATTAATAAATATCTTTTGTTTATATTTCTATTTGTGATGCTAGTCATTAATGTAACATAAGTTGCAAAAAAGGTTAGGAATGTGAAATTCCTAGGTATTGCTCTTTCTTTGAAACCAGTGTAAATAATGCATACGTCCTTTTCCATCAAGTTACAGGTTCCACAATAAAATGTCTAAAATTCAGAGAAACATTCATTGAATCTTTGATTGGAGAAAAAATTCTAAACGTTCCAAAGAAGATTAGGTCTGAACGTGAAATTCATTATTTGGAGGCGGCTATACCATCAACTGCCACCAACTGAAAAAAAAAAACACGCCTGACTAAGCCGTGTCGAGTATGTACAAGAAATAAAAAATGCCACGAAACATGCTATTATTGTACATTGTGCCAAGAGAAGCCAGCTCTTTGTGTCGAAGAATGTTTCAAGAAATGTCATAAATAAACAATATTATTTTTGTGAGTTTTAGTAATACACTTCTCTGTATGTATTTGTGAATTAAATATATTTTTTTGTGAATAAATTTTCTATTTTCTGATGCCGTGGTTGATTTTTCATTCTTATCCCAGAAACCCACTATCCATCAGTTGCACATATTTGCTACAAATATACTCGTAGCTGTGCCTGAAACAAAGTCATGCCAGTTAAAGTTAACTCGTATGCGGCGTCCTGGGCCAGATTGCCAAATATGAGTTAACTTGTATTTGGCAGTCAGCATGTTAACTACTGCAACATCTTTCTTTATCCTTCAACTGACCATTGCATGATCACCTGACAATGGTTCCTATACTTTAAGCCCTGTGATATCATCTGATTCGTTAGAAATGATGAGGTAAAGAGTATTTTCTCTAACATGCTGATACAAATAATAATCTAGTTAATTTTAAAAAGTTTTTCCCCCATTGTGAGTTTCCCTCCCACTTATTCCAATCAATCTGGGGCAGATTAAAGTCACCCGTAATAAGACATTTACACTTGCTTGCCCATTGCATCTGCATGTAAAGGCTCTTGCATATTCTTCACAATCTTTTGGTTTTTAGATTACTCCCACTTCATTGTTCCTTTGCTTCCAACTAACTCACACCACACAGATTCTGTGCTGGTAGATGTAACTCCAGACTCTGCAAATGCTCTTTTCATGCTCAGACTGCTTTTGATAGGAAGCATGACCCCTCCACCCCCTTCTGTCTTCCCCATGTTTCATAAATACGTTATACATACCATAGTGGAATTCGTCATCACTAATTTTCGGGTTTTGCCACATTTCTGTAAGCCCTATTATATCAGCATTAGTTGCCCTAACCAGGAGTTCAAATTCAGCCATTTTATTGATGACACTCCTGACATTACTTTAGACACAGTTCAGACTAAGTAATCTTCTATAGCTTACTACTCTGGCACACCCCTTGAAGTAATTAAGATTTGTATCCCAAGATTTGTTCTCCCCCCCCATTTGAAACATTGTTACTCATAGAACATCTTGTCATCATCAGCTGTTATTGCAACAAACAAGAATTCATGAGGTGAGTGCAAGCATTACTTTGACCCATACCATCGGATAAACACAGATCTAAATTGCCTTTCTCCCTCCTAACTAACAGTTCCCCCGAATCCTTAGAGTATCCTCAATGATAATTGCAAAAATCTTGCATCACCTTCATCACCTAAAAAGCTCCCCCTCAAGAGCATTCCCCCCAGTACGTTTAATATCATTAGTCCCCACACGAATAATAATTCTCTCTATCTCCCTTAAAAATCTAACAATCTGTTGGTAATATCATAAATTGTTGCTCCTGGCAAACACACTGGTTCTGGACCATCTATCTTTATTACAAAAAATGTTACCTGTTTCCCTGACAATAGAGTCACCCAATAAAATTAGATCACCTTTGACCAGAGCAGTATGCACTTGAGTATTCTTTTCTGGGACCTGAATTGCAGGTGCATCACTTGGCAGGTCAGGAGATACCTGACTCCCTGACGAGCTCCCAGTTATATTTGTTTCTAGGGCAAGCACTCTTTTTTTTTTTAGTGACTCAAATACTTCTTGTGATGCACCAAGTTGTAATTTGAGATTGGTATGCTCCTTACATCGGTTGCAAAGAAAAGAATCGTCAGTTGAGCCAAGTCTGTATACTAGACTAGCCTTAGAATACACATCACAGTCTATATAAATGA